>NC_064931.1:723364166-723631666 GCF_023897955.1 Schistocerca gregaria | reverse complement strand
TGTTAAATGGTACCTCAATTTGAGTAGCATTTTGGAAAAATCCATCAGTTTCTGTTTGAGCCAAAAACTCCTTATAGAGTGGGAAGAGGAATTAAAATATAGTACGATATGACATAAGTGAATGAAAATAAGTAGACTAACTTTTGTGTTGAGCAATCACTTACTTCAGATAATGTTTGAATAGTAAAAATGGCAGCATTCTTTCAACAAGATCCTGAACATGGGCTTTCCATGAGTTTACTGTCTGAACTAGAAATTTGAACTGTTCAGTTTCACTAATCATATGCCCATTCTGTGAAATTAAAATGTCAAGTTTTGTTGAATTGTGTGTGAAATCCATGAGTTAGCATTAGTTTATTTTCTAAAAGCCATGAACTTAGGTCATGTACTGCACTATTTGAAAGTGTCAATGTTTCACATCCTTTACTACCAAGCTAGTGTTGTCAGCAAACAAATATTTTAGTTACCCGTAATACTGGAGGGCATATCATTTACATAAATTACGAACAGGAGTAGCTGCAACACTGATCCCTGTGGCACTTCTCACTTGACTGTACCCCACTGAACCCACATCACAGCCATTTTCAACATTGTGAGTAATGACATTTTGCTGTAGGTTGCTAAAGAAAGAAGTTAACCGGTTGTGAGCTACTCCCTGTATTCCGTAATGGTCAAACTTCTGGAGCAATATTTTGTGATACACAATCAAATGCCTTAGTTAAATCAAAAATGTGTAGCATTCAAAATCTTTATTTTAACCCATCCAGTAGCTCACAAAAATAATACAGCATTTTTCAGTTAAGACTTCTAAAGCTGTTTTACATTTGATAGCAAATTGTGTGATATAAGATGATAAATTACCCTCACAGACAAAGCATTTTCAATGACTACAGCAAACAATGATGGCATAGGTCTTGCATTGTTTACATTGTCCCTTTCTCCCTTTTTATAAAGCATCTTTACTACTGAATATTTCAATCCTTCATGAAACTGACCATTCCTAAAGAGAAAATTACAAATATGGCTAAATACAGGGCTAACATGTGCAGCACATTACTTTAATATTCTTGTAGGCACTCCATCATATCCATGGGAGGCCTTACTCTTCAGTGATTTAATTATTGACTCAATATTGCCCTTGTCTGAATCAGACATCTCTTGGAGAGGCATTTTCTAAGAGAATTATGATTCCCTGTAGAAGGTAAATTATTATTTAATTCACCAGCAATGCTCAGAAAACAATTGTTAAATAGTGTACATATAGATAAATTAATTAGCAGCAAGTGAATGAAGAACCCCTCTAGCATTAAGCAGAAATGCTCTGAAGTCAGTTAGGGGACCTAGAAACAAGAAGTTGTTTCACTAAATTCAACTGCCCCTGCACAATATTCAAATATATGCTCAGTGCAGTGCTGAGAGACATCCAGACTTAATTGGAAGACTGCTTTTTATGTACAGTCACTCTCCACCTCACAAGGAACTCCTTGAAAAAAGTTAGCTAATCTGTATAATGGTAAAGGAAGCCTTTAAATTGTCAAATTATTTAAGTGGTGCTCCAATACACCAATGATTTGAGTAAACATCTAAAGCAGTTCACTAAATTTCTCTAATCCTTAGATTTTGATGCAGTATGGTAACTACTTCTCTACTTGGAAAAATGTTGTTCTCTGAAAGTAATTCCTCAGTTATGTATAGCTGCTTAAGTGAAGTCCCTCTATCAGCTGACTTCACTCTAAAAAAAGGTGCAGCTCTAACACATACTATAGGAATTTTCCATGAGTTATCCCACCACCACCCACTATGCTGCCACCTATGAGCTTTGCCAGCATCTCCTTCCCCTTATTCATGCTTATCTTAGTTGTTCAAATAGAAACTTCACCACATGTGGAATTTTATATATGTGACATCCTGATAGAGGCAGGTGTTTACCCTTCACAGTACAGGTGACTGACCTTTTGTTTTGTAAGTCTAAAAACTGGTCTGTAATGTTTTTCTAAGATCTGATTCGATGTGTTCCTTATTTAATAAAAGGGGAAGAGGCTTGAGGGCTTTACGGTGCTCCTGAGGGTATCATTGTAAGTTCTGGTGTCTTTATTCACTAAGACCCCAGTCAACAGAGTGAAGATTTTCATAAGAAATTTTTCAGAGATTTGTATGTTCTTTTCAGACACTGCCTTATCTTCAGTCAGTTCCAGTGGGATGATGAATTTTATGAACTTCATTTAGCTATAGCAATAGCTGATTTCTATATGGAAAAATTCAATCAACTTCAGTAAAAGCAAATTCGAAAGTCTTGCTGGTATCAGTTTGTGGATGACACATTTGTGGTCTGGCTGCATGGTAAAATAGCTTTAGATGAATTCCTTGGTTTTCTAAATAATATAAATCCAAAAATCCAGTTCACTGTGGTAATAGAAAAAACAAACTGAATTTATTGGATGTTTGTTTTAAACTTCCAGCAGTCAGTTTGGTAACAAAGTTTAAAACAGTTTTCTGAAAAGAAATGTAGACAGATATTTACATAACTCTAAGTGGCCATCCACAAGAGGTGTTGTCGAGTTTTGCTGATAGAACCAAAAGGATCTGAATGCTTGGACAGCTGGTTGCTGAATTGTAACTTCTAATGCAGGCTTCCAAGGAAAATAGAATTCTGTTCCTTTCCTTCTCCAAGTAGCTATGGCCAAATAATGGAAGGTCTTAGGACAAGCATGGAAAACAATGGACGAGCAGTTTCTCTTTCAATAAAGAGGTAGATTTTACAGAAACATGACATTATTTTTAGCCCAACAAAGAAAATTTCACATTCAGGTATGAAAAGGATAAATGCCTTTGTCAGCATGTGTAGTATATAAAATTGTGTACACATGTTAAAGTTAATATTATAACAACCAAGACAAGTATGAATACATGGCTAAAGGAACACAAAGTCCTTGCAGACCAGAAAAATAGAAAAATCAGCTGTTGCAGTGTGCACTCTCAGATAATTCTCATAGGAAAGAATAGAAATTCTGCAGAGCTACTGTCTGTAAGTAAGTTTCACAGTCTAAAGTTTCTGTGACAATAGATAGTTAAAATTTTATGTTCACAAGGATTCTCTCTGTAGAAAAAGGGCAGGGCCAGAGCTGTACATGATAAATGGTGTATATGCTACTGACATCTGACCTGTCAGTTGGCAAGATTCAACAGAGGGGTAGTGCCTCAGATGTCCAGTGCAATTCTGGATGAAACATCAGGAGCCAGAGAGTTTTGTGGATCATGATCTTACACGACAAATAGGTCACCAGCAATGGTATCATCTGATCATGAAAGCCTTCATTGCATCAGTGGAATATCTCTGTAAGATGTGGTCAGGTTTGTTGCTGATCAAAAATTATTCTGCAGCCCTAAATGTGACAATCTTGATACCCCAATGGTCATTACGCTTCACCAGTCTTTCAACATGGTTCAGAGTGTCATTTCTAATAGCAACATTATCCTTCAAAATGATCAGGAACACTAGGCAAACCGGAAATGACAAGATGTTCATTTTTTTCTGGTGTGTTCAGAAAGGTTGGAAAGACAATTGCACAGACATTAAGCCCTTGATTCTGACATTTGAGGAAGATCTTCTCCTTGACCTGTGAAAGAGAAGTAACAAGTTCCAGGACAAGCCCCTTCCAGTACACCAAAAGGTACCATCCCCACCCACCCCTGCTCATTGCAGTATCTTCTCCCTTCAATACTGCATGTCTATCTTCCTGCTGTTCTTTCTCCCTCCCTTTGGAAACTTGTATGGTGTATTTTTGAGTGTTCTGAATTTTGAGTAGCCTGCTATGTCTCTCCACTGTTAATCTTTTATTTCCTTGCGTCCTTTCATTTCCTTGCATCCTTCTATAAGCTCCAGTTCCTCCTCCTGACTGGATAAAGTGTAATTCTGACCCAGGTTGACAATACGGTTTGTATATACAGGCCAGGCTCAAGGAGGTGTGTATTGCCTGAGCTGCTACCTTCCCAAATTGATAACTGGTCCCTCCATCAGGAACTAAAGAAATGTGACCTGAGGTGTGAAGTCACCTAAGGTGGTAAGCAGCCATCTAAGGTAGAGGTCCCCTTGTTGGGAGGAGCACATGATTAGATGCTGCATTATCTGTCTACTAAATGGTGAAGCTGTAAGAGTTTGAATCCTTACCCTCATTTTGTTTACAGAGTTCCTTTCTGTTTGACATATGGAAGATGGTCACTCCTTCACTAGGGTTAACCCATTTATTATTCGGAAAAATGTTAATGCAATTATAGACCCTGTGAAGTCTTGCTTGTTTCCACTATGGAACATTGCTTTTGGAGACTAATTGATTTTAAAGTGCAAGTGCTTGCAGCTTCTCCACGGCTATCCTGTTAGTGTCAAGGCCCATTGATTCCTGAATTCATGTGGTGTTTACACTAGGCTTCTTGATGGTCTGAAAGAGGAAGAAATCCAAACTTACCCCTTATCAGGGCATCACTGCAGTCCATCAGGTCATGAAAAAGGGTGATGCATCCTTAGTGCCTAGATGCATTATTTATCACATTTGATAGAGTATTGCTTCCATCAAAGATCGAAGCAGGAAATGAAGTAATCATGAGCCAACCATATATTCCAAACCAGATGAATTGCTACCAGTGTCAGCATTACAACCACACATGAATGTTCTGTCAAAACCCAGCCAAATGTGCTGCTTCTAGGAATGTTGTACATGAAGGCAATTGCCTGCCGCCCCTCCCCCCCCCCCCTCCACACAGCATCAATTGCAATGGAGACCATGTATCCTCATCCCAAGACTGTACCTTGTATATTGAGTGGGCTGTCCAGGAGATCTGGGTGAAGGAAAAAGTGCCTTGCCCTGCCACTTGCAAGTTATTACCTAGTCTAAAGCCCTGCATTTTACCATCTGGCACTCACAGTACCATTCTTGCTACACCTCACTCCACAGAAGGCACAACCTCTCAGAATTGTGACCTCAAATTCAGCAATGTTTTTGAAGTTAGTCAGTGTAATTGTAGCTGCTCCTGTAAAACAAGCCACCTGCTACACAACAGGCAGGCCTTCTTAAACAGTGTTGCCATGTGCAACCTCACCTGGTTGACCTCCATTTCACCAGTGTGCACTGCCAACTGTTTCTCTGCCCTTGAATCTGTAGGCTGGCCCAGTAACAATGCAGATGCCTCTGTAGCTCTCATGAAGCAGCATCCTGCAGGCTATGTGCCCTGTAGAAGAGTCTTCAAAGGCTGGCACTCAGCAGCCACTGAAATCACAACCCTTCATTTTTTCCTCATCTTTCCCTCTAACAACTTTCCTCCAATGGAACATTTGTGGCATTACATCAAACCAGGTGGAATTAAAGCTGCTTTTGGCATCATAGCGTCCACTTGCTTTCTGCCTCCAGAAAACAATCATGTCCTCACAACTGCTTTGATCTCATTTCATTCCATTCTACCTGGATCTTCACCCCACACCCTCTGAGGATTGCATTTCGTCTTAAGGAGTCATGATGATCATAGTCAAACCATCTTGCTGAACACCTGGCTGCAAGCTGTTGGTCCACATTTTCCTTCATTTCACCTTCTTTGTACTATCTACATCCTGTCATTCAGTGTCACTAGGACAGACCACCTCCAGCTTACTGGGCAGCTCCTTCACCTCTTTTTTTTCTGCTTGGTGACTTCAATGCACACAATCCCCTTGACAGTTAACCCAAAATGTCTGATGTGCCCTCTTGGCTGACCACCTCAATCAATTCAACCTAATCAGGCTTAACACTGAGGCACCCATGTTCCTTTGACTCCATGCACACTTATTTCCATTTGGATCTCCCCTTCTGCACTGCCCAGCTTGCTCATCATCTCTAGTGATCCCTTCTGACATGTACTTCAGTGACCATTTCTCACATGCTACCTGTTTGCTGACTACTACAACACCTAAGTGGAGACCCACATGGCAGGTTTCAAAAACAAACTGGGGATTCACTCTTCCCTCACAACTTTCAACAAACATTTCCCCAGTTGGGATAACTGGGTAGAATACCTTAGTTTTACTTATAGCTGCAAAAGTTCCATTTCTCACACCACCTTGGCTGTGCTGTGTCCCAGTCCATTTGGATAGAGGCATTCTATGATGCAACTGTTGCACAGAAATATGCTCTCCACATTCTTTAATAAACATTCTATGATGCTGAACTACATTTCTTCAGTTGTGTATTGTCACACTTAGAGATAGCAAAAAGCTAGCTGGGTTTCATTTACCAGTTCTCTTAACAATTCCACTCCCTCTTTCATTGTTACCCAACCACCTATGGCTCTCAAAGGTCCATTTGCCGGCTTTGCCTGACCATAGCAGATGTCATTGTGGACCTCATTGCTATCTCGAACACCTTGGATTGCTATTTTGCGTCAATTTTCAGCTCCACCCACAATAGCCTAGTCTTCTTTGATTGGAAACAAGCAAAGCCATAATAAGTGATAAATTTCTCCTTAGTAATGAGTGCTACGCAACTGCCTTTACTATGCAGGAGCTAGATTTTGGTCTGTTCATTCCAGCCTTCCACCCAAGGGCTGGACAGTGTTAACATTTGGATGTTGCATCACCTTTATCTTAAAGGCACACACTTTATCCTTCATATGTACAAATCTGTCTGGGTGGATTGCATGCTTCCCAGACACTGGTGTGAAGCCTGTCATATCCATACTTTAGCCTGGTAAGGAAGCACCTTCCTTCTAGCTACCACCCAATTTCTCTCATCAGCTGTGTTTGCAAGGTGATGGAATTTAAGATTCATGCCCAGCTGGTATTGTGGCTTGCCTCAAATTTTACTAACCACTACACAATGTGGTCTTCAAGCAAACCATTTTGTAGCTGACTATCTTGTCACTTTGACCCATTTTGTGAACAGTTTTCTGCATAAATACCAGACTGGTTGTGTTTTCTATTTGGATTAACCCTAAGACACCTGCTGGAGGACTGGTATTCTCCATAATTTCTGCATGGAGGCTTCTGTGGCCACATCTATTTCCTTCAGGAATTTTTAAGACAGTTTACAATGTGTGTATGGGTTCTGCATGGTTGGACACCTTTATACAGAAAGTGTGCCTTAGGGTTCAATCCTGGGCATTGTCCTCTTTGCTAAAGCCATTAACCCTGTTATGGCCTTTCTCCCATTGGGCATCTCCAGATCCCTTTGATTGACAATTTTGCACTTTATTGCAGTTTTCCAGACTTCTCTCTTTGAGCAGCATCTTCAGTGGTGCCTAGATTATCTTTGCTCATGGGGCATCAACTAAGTCTTTCACTTTTCCACTGACAGAACTGTTAATACAAATTTCTGGCAGCACAGTTGGTTTCTTCCATCTTTACATCTTAGGCCTCCTGCCCATCTGTTGGTTGAAACTACAAAATTCCTGGGCTTATGCATGACGGAAAACTTTCTTGGTCCTTCCACATGTTACCTGGCCACTCAGTGTACCCAATCCCTTGTTGTCAAGTGTCCTCAGTACTTCCTGGGGAGTGGACCAGACTGCCCTCCTCCATTTGTACTGATCCCTTGTCCATTTCGAACTAGATTACAGGTGTTCTGTTTTTGCATCTGCACATTTGTCCAGCTTATGCCATCTATATGTAATTCACCATGATGTCTTTAGTTTGGTCACTCGTACCTTTTACACTAGTCTGGTAGTTTGGAATGACTGAGTTTTTATGCAAAAGCTGCCACTGATTTTCTTCTCACCAGGTACGCATGTCATTTGTCTCCCATATGTGGGTTCCCATTGTGTAGCCTCCTTTGATGACTCCTTTGACTGCCAGTATAGGGTGCATCCTCAGTCTCTTATCTCCTGGAGTTAGCTTTATATGACTGCTGCAGCAGCTTTACTGCTACCTGCCACTCTTTGGTGGGTTCATGCTTGGCTACCACAGGCAACAAGCCTTTGCACTTGTTCCCTTCAGTGCTGTATGTTTGCACCCTTATTTTTCCCCTCCCTTGGGGAACATGTCTGGGTTATTATTGGGAATGTTTTGCATTCTGTCACTGACTTGCAAACAGTATAAACTTTGCCTCCCTTTTCCTTTGTTTGCCTCCCTCCCTTTTCCTTTGTTTGCCTCCCTCCCTTTTCCTCTTGTTCCTCCGGTTCAGCATTTGAGGATACTTCTCCTTCCTCCCTGTTCACTTCTGAAGGCCAGCCCACATGTCTGACACACACAAGGTGACTTGGTAATGAGAAATTCCCAGCCCCAGGTCAACAGGTATGGTTTGCACATACTACCTGATACAGGCCAGGCCCAGGAAGTGGTGATTGCCTGAGCTGTGACCTTCCAAAATTGCCAATTGGTCCCTCTGTCAGGTGTTCAGGTCGTGTGACCTGAGGTGTGAAGAATCACCTAAGGCGGGTGGGGCCCCCCCCCCTCCCCCTTCTGAAAGGGGCCTAAGTTGGAAGGAATGTAACATTGGAGTTAATGAAAATTGTTGGGATTTCCTCGCAGTGAGTCAATCCTATCCATAGATATTGACAAAACGTAAACATGAGGCGGCTACGGGTTTGAAGACCTTTCCTGCTGAACCACAGTTCCTTGTGGTATTGGATACTGGTGACGATCAGTCCTTCACCACTGTCAATCCGTTCATTATTCAGAAAGGTGTTGATGCCATTGCTGGCTCTGAGAAATCCTGCTCTTGTTTATGGAATGGCACTTTGCTTTTGGAGACGGCTTCTGATTCTCAGGCACAATTACTACTTGCTGCCTCGCTTCTCCACATCTACCTTGTGTCGAGGCACATACAACTTTGAATTCTACCTGTGGTGTAATTTACACCAGGATGCTTGGTCTGAGGCTGAAGTACAATCTTACCTCTCTGATCAGGGTGGCTTTGCTGTCCATTGTGTAATGAATAAGGTAGATCATTTTTTGGTGCCCACCCGCACTCTTCGCCTCACCTTTGATAGGGTGGTGCTGCCATCCCAGATTATGGCCGGACTGTGGCGATTTCATAGCCTGCTTTACATTCCAAATCCAATGAGCTTGCTACCAGTGTCATCATTTCAAACACACTTCGTCTTGTCCACACCCAGCCAAATGGGTGCCCGTGGCATGGATGCATACAAGGGCGAACGTCTACCACCTTTTCCTCACTGTATCAACTGCAGTGGTGGCCACGCCACTGTCTCTTCCAGGATTGTCCTGTGTATCTAGAGGAGTGTTAGAGATTTGGGTAAAGGAAAGTGCCTTAACTAGTAGCTCGCAACTTATTGGCACCTATAGTAAAGTTCTTGTTACCCCTCACCCCATGAAGGACATGGCCATGCAGACATGTGACCTCAAATTTGGCTCTGTGGTCGTGAAGTTGCCCAGTGTCAGGGTAGCATCGCTGTACCCCCATTAAACTGTGCAAAAAACTGTCAAACCTTCGTCTAAAGGGGCAATGCTACCCACTACACAACTGGCAGGCAGGAAAGGATGGAAGGAGTACTCCTGTGGAGACTTACTTTGTCTGTCCAGCCAAACAACTCCCAAATCTTCCTCTAACCAGAAGCACTTGAAGTAGTCCACTAAAGACATAGTCTTCTCCCTCACCAACTCGAAGATCCTGTTCAACGGTGTCTCCACGTGGTCACTTAGCCTTGCTGGCCTCAGTCTCGCCGTTGTGCACCACCAACTGTTTTTCATTGTTGGACTCTATAGACTGGCCACACAAGCACACTGATGCTTCTGTGGACCCCATGGAACAGGATCCACCTGGTTCTGCACTCTGTAGTAGCGACTCCACCAGCTCTATTGGTAGCCGTAGAGTTGACATGCCTACAGGTCTTCCTTCTCATGACTTTCCTCCAATGGAATGTTCAGCCTTCGGTCCCACAGAGGATTTGCAGCTGCTTCTAGCATCGCAGCATCTCCTTGTACTCTGCCTTCAGGAAACGAAATTGGACCCTCAAGACCTTTGAGCTTTCACATTACTGCTCATACAGGATGACCAGTCAACCCATCTCCCTGACTACCTGTCTCCAGGGTGTTACCATTTGCCTTCTCCTTCCCTACTTGACTTTCTCCCTCTGTACCATTCATGTACCTCCTTCATTCGATGTCATCAGGGCAGACTTTCTTTAGTTTACTGGGAAGCTACATCCCCCATTTTTGCGACTCAGTGACTCTAATGCACATAATCCCCTTTGGGGTTCTCCCAGGACCTGTCAGAGAGGTGCCCCCTTGGCTGACTGCCAGTATGGGGTGCATCACTATCTGTTGATGGAACACAGTCCCTGAGAGGAGAAAATCTCCTACCCAGCTGGGAATTGAACATGCGACCCTTTGCATAGCATTCTGTCAAGCTGACCCTTCAGCTATTGGGTGGTCAATATATTATATCAGCATCTAGGAATAAAGTTTAGGTATTGAAAAAGAGCAAAATTATTTAAAAATTAGGATGGAATGATCATTTAGGTGATAATTCAGTAACAGCTTTGTCCAATGGTTATCAGCTTTAATAAACTTATTTAAAAAAAAGATTTAATAAGGGAAAATTTGTCTAAAACATTTTGGCCACTTCTGTAGATACTGTAGTAGAGGCCTGGGGATTGTACATGTTTGACACAATGTTGAATTTCGCCGTACTGACAGTGTCTTGAAAACACGCATGTGTGTGCTTGTGCACCCTTTTCTCTTTTGAATGTTATTTACTTAATGGTGACAGGTTACTTGATTCTGGAAGAACCAAAGCAAAATCATTTGGGTGTGAGTTTGACAGGAGCATTTTTACCAAAGTATTACAGAAATTTGTCTACAAAAGCTCTGACAGCAAGGGTGCAGCTAGTTTCCTACAGACACAAAGAAAAGTTATTAAGAAATGTAACATCATTCAAGAAAACACATGTTTCTTCTGTTCAGGTGGGTAGTTAAATTTTTTACTTACGTAACAAATTTTTCTGTGATACAATTTTTCTTTTTGTGATAACAGTTCAGTAAAAGTTCACTAAAACATTAAATGTAGGAAAAACTGATGAAAAACTAAGTTTGTTTTACTGGTATTTGAAATTACATGTGAAAAGTGTAC
The DNA here is from genome assembly GCF_023897955.1 of Schistocerca gregaria. Classification (NCBI taxonomy): domain Eukaryota; kingdom Metazoa; phylum Arthropoda; class Insecta; order Orthoptera; family Acrididae; genus Schistocerca; species Schistocerca gregaria. The sequence goes on along the minus strand of NC_064931.1, from coordinate 723,620,615 downwards.
TGTCATTCAGAGTCCATTAAAGAAAATATTTGAAGTATTAACATTTCCATGGAGGTCCATTTAATAATGTTGTCCAGTAGGAGTTCTGGTGGTCTATCATGAAATTAGATACTTTGATATATATTGTGGTTCTGTAAATGCAGATAGTAAGCTCAGTGCCAAGAAATTGATGTAAATAATTTCTGTGTGAACTTGGATCTAGACTTTGCTGCTCTGGGGCTACCAGGTGCTAACTTTGTTGTTTCTGTGTGCTGTTCTGCAAATAGCAATTCTGGTAACTTCACTAGCAAATTCAAAATCTGTCTGTGCCAGCTAGTGTGTCTAGGAGTAGAGAGATCCATATTGGGAATGTAGTGAGAGAAAGAGCTTTAGTGAACTTAGTAAGCAGCTCTGGACTGTTTGTGGCACTTTGTCTACCAACAAGAGATGTCTGCCTTGATACAGTTCTCACAAAATTAAATAGTTGGGAGTACAAAGTGTGGTTTGACCCTATGCTTGTAGATTTCAGTGTAGTAATCATGCTGTTATGAACAAACTGAGTAAGTATTCAACAAATTCTGGCATTCAAATTATCACCAGAAATAGCATTATTACAAAGAAAAATTTAATTTAAAATCTGCAGTGTTTTCTATAGATTGAATGTATCATTTAGTGCCAGTTTTTCATACATTTGATGTCAGTTTGTTCTAGATTCCTAAAGCCAAATTTGATGTGTATCTCTTGGGTTTAGTGGAAAAATTTCCAGTTAGCAGACAAAACTACACACAGAAAACTGTCAAAGCTGGTATACCTCAAGATTAGCTAAAATAAAATGCATTGTATAACCACTGTATGATAGTCAAAGCCACTGAAGATACTGGCATTAAGGACAGACTACACTAACCTTATTTACAGGCTAAAAGGGTGTACAGAAATGCAGAGAAAGCAAATAGGGAAAGTAATGCCAGATATATGGAAGCAGTTCAATCCCTACAAAGCAGTCGAGGATCTAGTTAATACACATGGGCAAAAATCCCACTTCTTGCTCTAATTCTTGCAGGCCAGATGAATTTAATGAATATTTTATAAACTTAGTGGGAAGCACAGTAGGAGAAATTTCTGACTCTGGAACAGATCTCGCAGTTGCTCTGAAATGCAGCATGGTAATGCAGAGGATAATGTTAAAGATGCAATTAAAATAGTAATGCTATAAACACTTTGTAACCCTGATAGTTATGGCATGTCTTGCTGTATTAAAAACTATAATATGTAAATTACTCAGCCACTGTCAGTAGTAATAAAGAAATGCCACCATGCTGAGAATCTTGACTTCCTGAAAGTAGCACGTACAGTACCAGTTTACAAAACAGGTAATTAACATGTGAAGAGTTTAGCTGCAGACCTAGAATACCAATGCTAGCTAAGGTGGTGGAATCCATAAGGAAAATTCAGCTGTTTAGTTACATTCAAGAAAATAACCCTGTTTAATACACAGAACAGCTTTCAGAACAAATCAACTAAAACAGTATTTGACTTAGTTAAAAAGTCAGGGTTTTGAAGACTGTCTGTACACTGGTACTCCATAACCTTAGTAAGGCATTTGATATTGTCCAATGTAATGTCCTGCTCAGTAAGCTAAAATATGGCATTAGCTGTTACACAAATTCCCAAATCCTACCTGAATAACACATGTCTCAATGCACAGAGGAATTCTGGTGGAATGAAGGCAAAACAGTGTGCCACAGGAATCTGTAATAGTCTCTGTTAATTTTCGTTAATGATGTAGCCTCCAATGGTACATGCTGCAGTTTGCAGATGACACAACTTTGTTCTAAAAAAAAGAATGTATTTAAAGCTGTTTGCCACACTCAATAGGACTTCTGCTCCTCAAAGACCTGATTCATCATGAAAAAGAAGAAAATTAATGGAGACTGAGGATGACATGCTGCCTAAGTCATACTGGAGCATTTGGTGACATGGCAGCTATTAATCTTCTGGGCTATCTTAATAGATAAAAAGTTAACCTGGCAAGAGCACATCAAACGTGTGTTCAAAACTCTTTTCTCTACCTCTTGTGGAAACTAAAAAGGGTTATATCACAACAGGATACTGTGAAATATTTCACAGCCTCATCAGATAAAAGTTGTTACAATGGGGTCAATCTGTGGGCTACAAGGTTTTTTATTGCAAAAGAAAGCAATGAGGATTGTAACCTTGTGCAAAAAAAACTGACTGTTGCCAACCAATTTTCTCCAGATCAAGAGTTCTGTTTTCAGCCAATATATTTTCAGCTGCTTTGTTCACACACAGGCCATGGGACATACAGAACAAGAAATAAAGTTACGCAGCAGCAGTCACTGTAGACAGTACAGACAGATAAAGATGTCAAGACACAAAACCACTTCCCAGTAATGGACCTAAAATTATTTAATCCTTTACTTAAGGAAATGATCGTTACAAGTTAAACACTTCAGAACTAAAGTTGTGTGTACTGAAAGACCAACCTTTTTATTGTATACAAGAATATAACTTCGATATTTTTACCTCAGCTGCAACTCCATTTTGCTACTATTCTGATTCTCATTATTGTAAAGTATATTGGAATATACTTATTAACTTAGAATAAAATATTGAAATTTAAATTGTGATGTCAAAGCAGGTACTATAAATAATTTTATTGTAGTTATATTAGTGTAAATGTAGTGTTACCTGTCAAGCTGTGGCTGGTGAATGACATGGAATTTATAATAGATACTACAAATGAAACTGGATACTACAAATGTTTTTAAGACATTAAAATTAAGTAATGCACTGAATTAACCCACTGAAATTACCTTTGTAATTGCCAGAATAACCATTTGCATGCTACAGAACTTTTCATTTCTAACAGGGTTTTGATGTAGAAGGTAGTGTTTGGTAAGATAATGCATGGTAAAGGGTAATATGCAAGATTTGAGGAAATAGGGTAAGTAAAAGCCTACATAATAAACTGTGGAATGTTAAATTAGTACAAATTAACATTAAATGGACACTGCAAGGTAGTTATATATTATTCACTGTATGAAAGCAATGAATGTCACTACAAAAGCCCTCTGTTTATCTAAAATATATAATACTGTTCATGAAACTTTACAGAAAAATTGTGCTGGATTGTAATAAATGTAGCCTGTCACACTAGAATAAATGCATAATATACATATTCACATGTAATAGATAAAACAAGTAACATTATTTCTAATGAAATAAAAGCTAAGTGATTTGAAATAATGACACTTTACAGAATATATCTGCTGAATGGAAAGTGCCCCTTGTCTCAAGCAAAGAATTAATAGAACTTGTTCCAGAAGTTACAGTTGAGAAAGTTTTACAAATAGATGTCAGCAAATAGTAAGTACAAATATTGCATTCAATGCTAACAATCAGGGTTACATTGTTGACAAATTCTATGTGTTCCATTTTTCTTTGATAGCAGTGACAGTCACAGTGTACTTCGTCTACAGTTAAGGACAAATCTTGATGCTAGTGTGCCTGTTGCTATTGGTTACAATTTAACTCCAATAGATACACATGGTGGAATCATTTTGGCAGCTCTGGTACTCCTTGGTCTCTACATATTAATTGTGTTTGAGGTATGTAGCACTGTTTCTGTAAGAAGTACCCAGAAATATCAAACCATTACTTTCAGTTTTCCAGATACAATAAACTTTACAAAAGGCATTTCATAAGTGTGTAAAAATTTACTTCAGACATTTCATTAGAATTTATATACAGTAACATTTGTTCTTAAACTGAACTATTTATGCCTTGCAGATTTTCCTCCTTGTACATAAATTCATCACTAAAGAAAGAAATGGACATAAGCAGAATTTTGTTCCAGTTGTTCACAAATAAGAAAAGGCTTTCTGTGAACCATCCCTCATTTCCCCTGCTGCACTTTACATAGTGTTATAAAACAAAGTATTCATTAAAAACTCAGATCTACAATTACATTCATAAATAATTATCAGCAGGCACTCCAAACTAAAGGAAATGCACAAAGAAACTTAGTGTGATATCAGGATATAAGTTGATTTAGAATAGCTGTCATAAAAGTATATTAAAGTTATAATCGGTTCCTTCCTACCATTAAGCATAGTGGCTTTATAGTAATGGGAGATGTAATTCCGCGTAACTTTAAAACTCTTACTAATGTAAGTTTCTTCATTAAAAATTCTTTTTGGGCTAATTTTCATTTTGCATGAAAACTCTACCTGTCATTGAGAGGCACTGCAAGCCAGTTACTTTTGAGAAAAAGATTTTAACTCTGCAGCGGAGTGTGTGCTTATACGAAACTTCCTGGCAGATTAAAACTGTGTCGGACCGAGACGCTCGGGACCTTTGCCTTTTGTGGGCAAGTGCTCTACCAACTGAGCTAACCAAGCAAGACTCACGCCCCATCCTCACAGCTTGCCCATGTAAGGCAAAGGTCCCAAGTTCGTCTCGGTCCGACACAGTTTTAATCTGCCAGGAAGTTTGTTACATTTGGCTTTTCACAGCTTAGTGCTAATTTACACAATATTTTGAAGCTGTAGGATGGATGGACAGAAGTGTGTACATTTTGGATCCTAAATTACCGTGCAGACTTCAATGTGCACATGTTCAGTTGTCCTAATTTTGACTGACCAATATCCAATGTTCTACTAATGTAATAGATCAAAGCAAACCAATGGGATATTATTTGCAAAAGGTCCCAAAATATTATTATAACTAGTGTAAACAAAGATAAAAATTGTGCATTGCCATAGTGTAAGAGGTTTAAACAATTAGTGAAATTATGTTAAATGGAAAGATTTTCCTTCAAACTGTTATGAAGTAAACTAATTGTAATATAATTTCTATAGCATTTTATTCAGTGTCTTCTGAAATTCTTTCTCAGTAATACATATGCAATGTAATGTCTGCAGTAGTGCACCATAGTCAATGCAAGTAAATTATTTACAGGTTGTTCATCGTACATTAGCTGCCATACTGGCCTCAACAATGTCTGTGGCCATTCTTGCCTACTTTGATGAGGTATGTTGTCAACAACAGTAGTGGTATTGGTAATGTACAGGAACCACAATTCATGAAACAAATTATGTAGACTTCATTTGTAACTAAAATAAATGTTGCTTTTAAAGAAGACTAAATTTCTGTTGGCTATAAAAAAGATTAATCTATTACTGGGGACAGGGATTGCATTAATCACAATATGTGCCAAGTCTCTTAAGTCTGATAAATCTTCAGTTGAATATTTAAACATGAATGGTCCTAGTTACAATGCATGAGAATAAAAGCACAAATTCTAATTGTAATGCATATCCTGTTCAATGGGTGTAGCACCAAAAATGGAGTACCAAATGTCCAGAGCAATTTTTTGCTAACAGATAAAAATTTGTAATGAAATAGTGTACTTAATTTTTTACAGAAACTATTAATAAACTTTAATTCACGTAAGATTTCTTCATTTCTAGCACAATTTCTTTTTCAGAGACCTTCCATGGCAGAGCTTGTCTCATGGCTTAATGTTGAAACACTGCTGCTGCTATTTTCAATGATGGTTTTGGTTGCTATTTTTGCTGAAACTGGTGTTTTTGACTATCTTGCAGTATTTGCATTTAAGGTTAGTATGCATAGATTTTACATAAATGACCTCAATCTATAGTTTATAGAACTAAGGGAACGTCTACTTTAAATATCTTTGAAATTCTTTTATTCACAGGTGACAAATGGTAAAGTATGGCCACTTGTCAATGTACTTTCTATCTTCACAGCTACACTGTCTTCATTTTTGGATAATGTCACAACAATGATGCTTATGACTCCAGTAACAATCAGGTACACAGATTATCTTAAAATATTTTGAAATTCTCAGTACATTAAGTACTTTTCTTAATGAGATCTTATGCCAACAAGGAACAGAATGTAACTAGTGAATGTCACCTTAAGCAAATAGAACATTAGACTTCTTGAAACAGTATCTCTCTAAAAATTTAGTCAAAGAGTTCATTCTGTCAATGTAGCATTTGTAACATTAAAGAGTGAAAAACACATTAAAAGTATGTGTTGCTGATAACTTAACACAAATTAAATAAAAACTTTGTTGTTTTAAGCTTAGTAGTGAAAATAGACACAAGCAATGGCTTCTTGCAAAAGTAATTTAATTCTTTCAAAAATTAATATAGAATAGTCTTAAATTTGGAAAATTTTAAAATTAAATGGGTGATAGAAGATTTTATAATTTAACTCGAACAAAATACCAAAACATTCTCAAAAGAATTACAAAGAAACATCTTTAACATACTTAGAAACTAAGTCTTCAATGGAGCCTCCATACTTAACTGTTGGAATAAAAGATTCAGTTTAACTACCTCTACTGGAATGTCTTCTTCCTCTTTCCAGGTTGTGTGAAGTGATGCAGATAAATCCTGTGCCAATATTAATGGCACTTATCATGTATTCGAATGTAGGTGCTGCCTTAACCCCTGTGGGTGATCCACCAAATGTAATAATAGCATCGAATTCAGACATACAGAATGCAGTGAGTAGTAATTTGAGAAGCTGAAATAACTTTATCCTAAAATTTTCATTGAATATGTTGTCTGCAATGAATTAAACATTAAATGTAATTATAACATTCTGTACCCTAAGAAGAGCTTGTAATTTCATTTCTTGCTCATCCATTTTATTATATACAGTGATATAAAACTTATAAGAAGTTGATGTATGAGGGCTGTCAAGAAAGTGATGCACCACATCTTTTCTTCAATAATTCTTTGCTGAACATAATGAGAATTACACACGAAAGAATGGTGTTTTGTCTACACATCCTATTTTTCCACCTAATCTCCATCCCAGTCTATGGCCTTCCTCCAGTGCATAAAAAGTGTGACCTGTCTAGACCAACCCTTGTCCTGGTGATGGAGCCAGTGTTCCGTTGTTTGTATCACCTCCTGATCATCCTCAAAACATGTTACATGAATCGCATTCTTTAATGGCCCAAACAAGTGTAAATCGGAGGGGGCTAAGTAAAGTGTGACAGCCATGGATAGTCTGCAGATCTGTGCTCTGCCAAATCGCCTTCATATGACCTCGCCTTCCATGCCCAGTGACTAATTGTGCTTCTGCTGACAGCAGATGCTCCATAAAATTTGCACAAGCATTTGAGAATATTTCCCACAGTTTATTTCTCTACAGTGAGAAATCGAATGGTGGCACTTGGCATCTTTAGACAATTTACATTACATGCAGTCTTGAAACTGTCCCGCAGGTATGCTATTGTTAGCAGTGATGTCAACTTGACAAACTCACTCAGACTTCAAATAACACGTGTAACATTTCACATTTGTAGCATTGTTTTTGGCTGAGGAAAAAACGTAGTGCATTATTTTCTGAACAACCCTCATAACACTTAATAGGGATACTAGTAAGTAGTCATTAGATTACATGTGAGAAGACAATTTTTCAAATTGTCTGTTACCAAGAAACAGATGGAAATAGTAATGAAGTCTTACACAAATGGACATGCTTCATGACTCTAAATCACTCCCATCCTGCCTACAACTGTTTCAAGATGTTGCTTAATCTTGATTACAGAAATACCTGACTTATGTTGAGCTGGTCAGCCACTGTGTCAGTCAGTACAATAATTGCATAGGGAATTAAATATAATAACTGGTCTGCTGGTAATAATTCAGAACTAAAAAGTGATTCCTTCAGATTTCTGGCAATTTTTTCAAGCATACTTCGCAATACCAGATAGTCCTGGTTAGTGTGATGTGTGCCTGGTCTTGGTTTAGCTTGATTGTTCCTTCATTCTACCACATCATAATTTCAAAATAAAATAAACTTAGGCAGATTCAGAGAGCTTGAAATACTCTTGTGGATATCTCAAGTGACTTCCAATTGCCAGTCTGTTGAGTTGCAAGCCAAGCTCATCTGACCCATTCTGGTGATATTGCTTTTCTATTTAGAATGAAATACTCCCTGCCTCATTTTATACTTGCCAGTACAACCACTTAACACATGTAGTAGTCAATTACAGTGTTACCCAGATGCTTTTTAATTGGATAGTGTAAACCTAGATATTTTTACTTTCTCAGTGTCCATTTAACCCAATGTTAGAGGACTAGATGTATGAGCTGATACTTCCTATATTCCAATTAATAATTCTGACATGAAGTGTAACAATAACATGCACAAAGGATGCTCTGTTTGCCAGTAAGAAAAATTGAACAATTTCACCACATATAAAGGTTTTTGCAGTAAGTATATTCCCCACCTCCCACCCCCAAAAAATTGTGGCCTTATATTAAAAAATTGATAGTTGGCAAGTACATAGTGGACATGATGCAAGCTGTAAAAATGAATTGGGTGTAAATTCAGGTGATGCACAATTTAAGGTGGACCACCAGTAATTGATTGAGTTCCACCAGTGAATTGTTCTTTCCAACTTCAATCAGCAAATGTAGTGTTATTCCAAGGTCAAATGAAGAAAATACACTATCATAAATAGTAGCCCATACAAGCCTGCAGGCCATTTCCTTAGAGATGCTAATAAGATAGTTTACATGTTGTAATTGTTCTAAAAGAAATCGTGGAACTTAAGTATTTAGACTACACTAATTCCCTACTATTAGTGTAATATGTCAAATATGGTGCCCATGAAATATGTTTGTCACAATTGTGAATCTGAAACAGAAACAGTGTGACAACTTCGTAAATATAACAACTTCCTCTCCAGGTATGCCTTCTGGAGTTTACTTCAAATGAAAAGGTAAAACAAAATACATGAGCCCACAATTTCAAAATATGATAAAATTGTTAAAATGATTCTTGCTGTGGATCAGTAATTTTAAAGAACAGCTGTTTAATTTCAGACACAACCCATGACATATCAGGAAAGAACACTGTGTTGTAAAATAGTTGCATTCAGATTTAAGCAAATCATATATAAAGTAGTTTGCAGTAAAGCAATAGTTATATTCTATGAAGTAAGGGGCCATGGTGTTGCAAGTTTTGAAAAAGAAATAACTTAGAGGTAAACATAAAATTGCATAAAAACAGAGGTCAAGAATGATAGTGCTGCACCTGAGAGGCAAATAATCAGATCTTTAGTCAAGACTTCAAGGAAGTGTCCCAAATGTTGAGTTTCTGTTAGACAGAATTTGACTAAATGATTGTCATGAATGTAATGTAACTGAAACAATCTTATGAGAAAATACAATGTATTTGTATTCTTTAGTGTTTGTTGCCCAACATAACATAAATAAAATTGTTATAACTGACGAATGTGTTAAAACTAGGTCTACCTGATTTATTACCAAACAAAATTTTGTACAAATTTTGCACTGTCCATCCAGTATCATTTTAAAGAAAAATAAAACAGAGAATCAGCTTCTAATTTGATAAATATCAAAATTAACATTGTCCTGCCTGTTGTACTTTAACACAGAAATATTAACCTATTTCCAAACTGCAAGAAAAAATCACCACCATAAACAACTTTGAAGCTGTAGTAAGAAAAGTGAAAGTACTAGTGACAGTTTAGAGCACTGATACTGAATTGACCTCAAAAATACCCATACAGTGAATAAATTTAGTAGGCTTTCTGCAGATTATAGAATTGTGGATAGACTTCTCTCTTCAAGTCAGTTTTTAATACTTTTGTTGAGTAAAATATCAATAGTTAAATGTTTTGAGCCTTCAAAATGTTATTTTTCTAGCTTATCAATGGGAGATATTTTAGAAATTGAAAAATTCAGAACAGAGCAAAGGAAGTCAGTTGGAAATGACTTAACTCTTTAGCATGAACTTACTAGATAAACAAACTCATGTTGAAAGAATGTTTCCTTTCTTTCCATTTTCAGTTAAAGATCTCTCAATGTGTGTTAAAAGCACTTTACTTGCAAGTGGTACCTCTGATGTATACATAGCTCTTCAGCTGTACTTGTCTAGGCCAGTTAAGTCTGCTGGTGTGGCAAGTCATTTTCTAATTTCAAACTATTTAAAATGGTTTTTGAAAATTAGATGCCAGTCAAAATGAAGTGCTTTAGCCAGTGTGCATGAACACGTCACTTTCTTAACTTGAATGTGGTCATCTTTTGGATGCTTAACATAAGAGAAATGGAAAAGTTTACTTTAAGCAATGCCTTCGTCTACATAATTTGAGGCTACATGCTACACTACAAGGAGTGGATCAATTTCAGTTTGTGGTGTGTATCTGCATTTGAAGAACAAATATGGAAACAAATTAGTAACATACCCAATGTTTATTTGCAGGTGCACCCCCAAAAGCTTATACACCACTGATTACTGTAAGATTGTAGCCATGATACACAAAGCAAAGAGCCACGACAGTAGTAAAAAATTTGTACCCTGAAGTTCTAAAGATGAAGGGATTAGAAAAATGTATGATCAGAAAAAGAAATTACTTGGGTAGTTAAGGAAAAGTATAAACTAATGGGTGTTGGGATTTGATAACAGGAAAATGATGGGAAAGAAATAGTGGGTGCAAATGTACTGGGGAAAGAAATGAGGAAGGTGACTAGTAGAATTCTGCACAAAGAAATTAAATCACTGGCAATATTTGGTTTAAGACTCATGTAAGAACACTGTACATGGAAGACACATGGGAACACTAGCAGGCTTTAGACATAACTTAAGACAGATTTTGAAACCAAGTTTTGAACTGTGACAGTTTAGGGACAAATGTGAATTTTGATTTTTGATTTTGAGCTGCAGACAAAACTAAACATTGTAAAATTGTAGGAAATTGTGATGGGACCTGGATAAACTGAAGGAACCACAGCTTATTGACATAGCATTAGGCAGAATTTGACTGAAACTAGGGAAAGAATACAGCAGAAGATAAATCGGTGGGTCTAAGATGTAGTGAAGGCTGCAGAGGATCACATAGGTAAAAATAAGAAGTAATAGAAAGCTTTGGCTAACAAAGGACAGTGAATTTGACAAAATGAGATCATAAAATACAGTAAATAAAGGTATCAAAAAGGAACAATATCCAAAAAATGATTGCAAAAGATAGAGCAGGAAGGGGCAGAGGACAAAAACAAGGCTGTAGAGAAGAGGAAGTGTACATAAGGATGAGGTGCCAGGCAAAATGCAAGAATAATTACTGTGTGCTGAAAGACTACAGTGGACATAAAGCATGTGAAGTAAAGGATATTCTCTCAAAATTATTGCAATTCTTCAGAGTCAGCCATGACCAAATTCTTTTTCTGAAGGTAACAAAGGCAAAATACACTAATTCTTCTGGAAGAATGTAATAATTCGTTTTAAAGGTGACAGGTGTAAGTACTAACATATCATAAAAGGCTGTTGCAAAAATGTTAACAGGAATAAATTACAAACGAATGGAAAAACTGGAAGAGGCTGACCTTGAGAAACAGTGTGGGTTCTGGAGAAAAATACCCAAGATGGTGGTGTCAATAACATTTATCCTAGACTATAGGTTGAAGACAAACCTACATTTACAGCATTTTTAGATTTAAAAGAAACTAATGTGGAAAGATCTATAATATTAGTTTTCATATATAGCAGGGTTGAAATACAGGTATTTAATGGTTATTTACAACTTTGAGAAATGACATAGCTATTACAAGTCTAAGGAAATGAAAAAGCAACAGTAGTTGAGTAGGGAATGAGACAGGGATGAAGCTCATCCATGATGTTACTGAACTTGTATACTGAGAAAGCTGTGAAAGAAACTAAAAAACTTTGAAAGGAATTAAATTTCAAGAAGACACAGAAACTTTGTGGTTTATTAATGACATTGTAATTGTCACAGCTAATGACTTCAAAGAGTGGTTAAATGGACAGGATAGTGTATTGCAAAGAAGTCACAAGATGAACATTAATAAAAATAAAATGAAGGAAATGGAATGTAGACAAAGTAAATTGATGATGCTAAGGGAAATAAATTACAAATGATACACTAGTAGTAATTTTATCTGGGCACCAAAATACATTGACTGAAATAGAGTATCTAAAGTGCAGACTAGCAAAAGCAATGTAAATTTTCTGAAAAAGTGGAGAATATTACAGTTCTATAAAATCCTGTGGATTAGGAAGTATTTGCTGAACATTTTTTCTGAGAGTGTCTGTAGTGTAGTCATGTGCAAAATTGAACCATGTACGAAAGGCAATTCAGACTAGATAGCTTTTAGGATATCTTCATACAGAAGAATGCTGAAGATTATATGACTAGAGGAAATAGCTTACAAATTGAAATGGTGAAACTATATTAAAAGAAGGGCTCAGCTAGTAAATAATTCCTTGAGTCAAGGCATTGTGTCTGCAAATAGAAGGAAGTGTTTGAGTAAAAACTGCAGAGGAAAACACATTAATACAGAAAGATGGTACAAATATCTTGATAGCAACACTAACAGATGAAGAGCCTTTTACAGGACAGACCAGCATAGAGGGCTGCATTGAACCAGTCTTTGGACTAAAGACCACCACAAAAGACAAATGTTGCAGCATCTAATTAAATACATAATTTTAAATAAAATATTGTGTAAATTTCTAAAATGAAGGCAAAACAAATCTTAATTGTTGGCTACTGAACACTGATTTTCCTATGATGTATAATAATGATTTTACTTTTCCTCATAAATTATAAATGGTGCAGAAATGGACTGTAAATAAAAAAGCTATAATTAAATGGTGAGAGAATAATCTTCCCCAGTAATTTTGGTTAAATTTTATTTTTCATATCCTTCATTTAGTGACATAACCAATAAGTTTGGTTCACTTAGTCACATTTAGCAGCTGTTGTATTCTATGAAAATTTAGTTGAATTATATTCTGGTTCATGTATACTTGACCCTAAGTCGTTAAGTTCCAACAATTTAAGAATGATTATGAAAATTCTAGTGACTGCAGCATCTTAAATATCCTCGAAGCTATTTTAATGTTTCAAATGAGTGTGTTTTCTCATTTAACATATTGGTGACGGGAAACCTAGTTGAGCGTCGGAGACCTCTGTTTCCCATCTAACTTATTTGATAAAATAATTTGAAGCAATCTTAGTTTCATTCCTGTCCTTCAATGGCAGAAATTGGGAAGCCAACAGTCAACTACCATATTTGCTTAAGCACCCATTTGACAACCTTCGATGTCCTACAAATGCTTCATTGTTGAGAACGCACTAGCTGTATAATCAGCACAATCCATGTGATACCTGTTCACTTAATCACTTCTTTGTCATTTCACCCAGGTGGCATCACTGGCAACAGCGTACATTTATGGTATTGGGCTGAAGGAAATGCTGTGAAATGTTGCTGGTTATGTCCTAAACTTTTTGTGGTCTTCCCCCCCCCCCCCCCCCCCCCCCCCTACCACCTCTTTCATGCTTGTGCCTGTGCCCTTGTCAGGAGTCTCTTGCCTTGGCCTCAGAGCAGCTCTGGCTGTACACTTTGGTTGTAATCTAAAAATATCCCTGCAAACTGAGTAAATTTTTCCAAGTATGTGACTTATCACACTTTTCTGAAACTTTGCATTAGAGAGCAGCAACACCAGCACTATGGCTACCACAAAGAAAAACACCAGATGTACATTAAGAGATTTTATAGTCTTAAAAATACTGACTAAATATTGCCAAGTACCTACCACCTTGTCAGTGTGAAGTTTTACACTTTTATACGAACTCATTTGTATCTTAAGTTTTTGTTCATTATTTTAAAAAATAAAGCAGCATTTATTTACAGGGTGTTAATTTTGGGTCTTTCATACTGCATATGGGAGTTGGATTAGTATTTGTCATGTCATCACTCTACATCCTGCTGCGTTTCATATTCTTCAGAAATATAGAGGATCTGCGTTACAATGAACCACAAGAGGTTCAGGGTAAGTACTTTTCTCCAGATTGAATTTTCCTGAAATATAGTTATTAAAATTTCAATTAATTGCAGATAAAACCTTTCTACATTTATCTTAAAGAAAATAAATTATAAGAGACTTAACACGTTGTGTGAAATTCTTTGTTTCATAATTTTTTATCTGAAAAGCATAAAAAACATCAGGAATTCAACATGAGTATCTTCAAAAACTCATATCTTGCAAAATAGACCTAATAATATAGTGATTATTCCAAACAGTTACACATTGGCTCTCTGAATGTTTTCACAACTTTGTGTTTAAACAGAGAGAACACAATGTATGGCATTTAAGTTTATTATAAATGCACTGTATTTAATGGGAAATTGGCAAACTCACTCTCTGTGTGGGGCTCAAGAGTTAAAATATAAATGGAAATTTATACAGGAATCATATGATAGCATAATTATTTTGAGGTATAAAAAATTCTTGTTGTTAACAATATCAAAAGTATTGAATCTAAACAGCTTTAACTTTCCAGACAGCATACAAAACAGTTAATTTATTAAATGGAAAAAATTATATATAATTGGACCTGAAAGTGTTCAATTATTTTATGAGACTAAGCTTCCCTGTTTAGACTTAATGGAATTAACTATTTTTTTTTTTTTTTTTTTTTTTTTTTTTTTTTTTTTTTTTTTTTTTTTTTTTTTAACTATCTTGCTGGCTCTTGTATCAATATATAGGAATCGAATCATTAGACTTAATTATTCTAGGAGTGCACTTGTTGATTTTTGTATTCCATATTACCATTTCTATAGGCAACACACTTCCATCAGTGTACGCTTATTTTTCCATCTGTGTTGTGGTTCATAAGCATTATAACCATATGTCCTTGTGGTTAGAGAATACATAAGTGAATGTCAACAATATCGGGGAAAAGGAGAGATTTTTACTGACTGTAAAAACTGAAATGTTGAGTTGCAAACAGATACAATGAAAAGATTCTTGCACATTGAGCTTCCAGCAAACTTTGTCATTGGTTCCATATTAACTGTATCAATTAAACATTTTAAAGTAAATATTCAAACTTACGTCACAAATTGGCCAAAAAGTATTTATCAAAGGAATTCTATAGATTTCAAAATTTTCACTGAAAATATATTGTCGAGTTCCTAAACAAATTTGTAGTGTTACATGGCATGTTGTCTAGCAATACAGTATATTTAATAATGGTTTCACTTATACAAAATGTTGCAATAAAAGCAGTTAAATAAATTCTTTAGAGTAATGTAAAACTTATATTTAAACAAGGAAGCAATTGCCAATTTTAGCAATTTCAAAGTTTGTTGAAATCTATCAAATAACTTACTTGTGAGATTAGTAAATCAATACAAATCCATCACAATATAAAATTAGCGAAATAAACAAACATTTTGTATGTTCAGACCTTTACTGTCGACATAAAACCTTTCGTAGACAGATACAAGCATGTAAAAGACAGTGAACCATTTAGTTATAGCATTTAGTATTAAAACTAGTATTCATATTTCATATCAGATGGTCTGTAAAATAAATCAAAGCTACCACATATGCTGATGTGAATATTTAACTTAATTCCTACATATTATGTAATGCAGAAATAAGCTTCTGCTTCACAATTAATTCCGTAAATGCTGTCTTAGATTTACGGCATGAGATTGGTGTCTGGCAAAGAGCAGCTGCATCATTAACATCATATTCAAAAGATGAAGATATTGTGAGAAGAGCACTGCTGAAAAAGGTGAAACACCTTACAAGAGACCTTACAGAGCGAATGAACAATGAAGGGTAATTATCTTCTTGAAACATAAGTCATTGCGCAGTTTAATGTGAAATCATTCATACAGTGAGCTTCAGCTGATGAGTTCTTTATCCACTTACCATATTCATCCACAAACTTTATTAAAGCTATTGCATGAAATTAAAGCTTCTAGGAGTGTACTGGAAAGTAAAGCTGCCAAGTTTATTTGAAAACACTTAAAGCTTTATAAATAAAACAAATGTTAACACTCGACATTTCCATCCTTCATGCCTATATATTTGCAGTCATCTCCCACCTGTGGATGACATCTGCTGTGAGAACCCCTTCCCAGTATGCTGAAAACCTCACAAAGGCCTTCAGACAGACAACACACCTTAATGTAATCCACAATAGAATCACTATGCCATGTCCCCACATACCTCAAGTCCTCCCACCACTTCAGAGAAAACTACAAAGGGGCACTCCCTCCGCCCCAACTGCTTTTTGTAGAAGACTTAAGGCTTCAACTATAGACCCTTTACAATCAGATATGCTACTGTTGAAAAATGGTTATTGAAGATATTGGCAGCTATGTCATCTACCATGCTTTCATTATGATACTTCCCTACTGTTTGTATATTCAGCAATTGTCTCCCTTTTGACTACCTTTCAAATAATTTCATTATTTGAATTGTTAATTTGATTTGATAAAAATGCTCTTGACTTTTTAATGACACTTTCTAAGATGTTATTGTAAAACTTGTCTTGCTCCCTATCATGTGGTTTGTTAGAAATTCTGATTGAGACACAAAGCATTCTCTTTCACAGGATTTTTGATTTCCTTAGTGAGTCATTGTTGCCTGTAATCACTAACCTGGGTGTTTTTGAAATTCTTGGGAAATACTTCTTCAAAAATAGTAACATTCATTAACAAATATGTTAAATTTGTCATAGATATCTTTAGCTTGATAAACTGTGTCCCATTTCAACTGCTGCAAATGTCTGCTGAAGGTTTCCAGATTATCACTATTTGTTAGTCAATAAGCTCTAATGGTAAAACTACTCTCGCTTGTCAGGTGCACACCATACCTTTTTAACTGCCCATTGTGGTCTGAAAGACACATTTAAGATTTGCGTTAAGCTTATGTTATCAATTGTTAGTGTCGACAAAAATATTGTCAAACTTGTGGGAAAGTAAACTACTGCCCTCAGGTTAAAAAGCTCATTACATTCTCAAAATCCATTATATCATTATTACAGGTAAGGAAATTTACTTAACGTCCAGTATGCTGTCATGCTGTCAAGATGTCTAATTCAAATTTGACATAGCAAGAAAGATATGGTTAAAGATAATTCAGTTGTAACATTTAAAATTTTTCAAAATTCATAGTGTCCAGCTGTGTTTGCAAAATGGTTGAAAAATGCTTTTGAGAGACTTAAGGAATTTATCAAATGTTAGTTACCATAATATGAAATTGATTGCTTTAATATTTTTTCAGGGAGGACAAGCCTGATTATTCCACAGAACTAGATAGATTGCAGAACATGGTAAGAATTTTAGATCAATTCATTTTGACTTGTAGTATGAAAAAGCCTACTCTTTTGACAATTGTTCAGGCTTCACTCATTTGAAATGAGATTCTAAGACAAACTGCAAAGCCACAGTTATCTAAAAATGCCAATTTATGGTGGATAAAATTTGTATTAAAATTGTCAGACTTTCACTTCAATTTTTCAGAATGATCAAATTAAACTGCTAAAGACTTACTTCATTTTTTAAAATGTAAAAAAAACTACAGCCTATGTTTTTAGATATGAAATATTTTCAGTTTAGTAGTAGTCTGCTGCAAATGATCTGGATGATGATAAAGTACTTGGAACTACCTACACATTTGTGCATATTCAATGTGTTTAATACAACGAAATTTCCTGTAGTGAGGTGTTAAAATGTGCTGAAACATTTTTCTATTTTCTCTGATAAGAGCTTACACTGAGGTCATGTAGTGTTTAGCACACTGGACTTGCATGTGGGTGGACAATAGTTCAAACCTGTTTCTGGCTGTCCTGATTTGCGTTTCCCATGATGCAAACGCCTAATTTACTTTTGTGTAAGGAGTTCGTTAGAATCATATCACTTCTATGTAGCTACTAAAAATGTAAACATAAAAATTAAGCAGTTGCTGAACTCACATTGTTCTAGAAATTTTCCACCTATCCTATTCTTCAATCTGTGTAATATGTTAATGATACCAGTACAATTCAACTATGCAGTAGAATGTGCAGTCTTGCAATTTCCTGACATTTTAAGTGCTGCTGCTACTACTACTACTACTACATTTCTCATAATACTTAAGATTTAAATAAAAAGACAATAGTTAAAACATTTCTGATCAAAATATTCATTCAGATCACCGCAAAGACTTAACTGAAAATACTATTGCCACTGACTATGGCATGTAGTGTCAACATAGTAAATAAATATATCAACTAATTATAAAATCTGGTCTAAGTGCCAAAAATTTCGTCTTACTGTCAAAATATGGGCTAGGTGCCTAACCTTAGCCAGTAAAAACTGGTCTATCAGTGTGGAAGTGATTTAAAACATCGCCAACAGAGTCCACCAGGTACTAAGTGCCACTTGTTCTGAAACAAGATCTGGGCTATGTGCCCTTGATGTTGTTCCAAGCAGATCCACTACAGGCCAGCCATGTGCTGTCTTGACCTACTGAGGAATAGAAATCTATCACACTAGCCTGAGGAAGGCCTAACAGCCATCCTCAAAAGAATATTATCAGAGCAGTGAAGCACACACACCCAAACTGAAAAATGGTGGAATAGCATCTCAGGTGCTTAGCTTGCTGTCAAGCCCAGGAAAGGCTTGCCATTTTGAGTGAGAACAGACTGACCATTCTATGAGAACTACCTGATGATGGCGGAAGGGTTATTCCCCAAAATATTGTGTGGCTGAAAGTCTCATCTGATTAGACACCACACACCTGGAAACAAAACACACCTGAAAACCCTCCAATCGCTAAATATGCTGTCAGTTTTCCTCCAAATTTTATATAACAGTACATACATCTAGATGATGAATCACAAAATTTGTTAGACTTTTATTGAATTTGTTGATTTGTTGTGAAAGCCTTGTCCATTAAGCACTTGGTTCCAACACTTGACATTTAACAAATATAATTTGTGCCACAGAAGTATTGCCTTAGTATCACAATTAACATTAAGCTCACTGGTTTTAATGCCCTTACTATAACTTACGTGTTACAAAATTTGTTTGTCAAATTTTTACCAAATACTGTGTGCTAAGATTATCTGAATTCCAGATGCCACTGTGATAAGCAACTTCCTCAGTTGCAGCATTAGTGTCTTGTATGTAGTGGCAATCAACATTGAAGTAGAATCAAATAAAAAAAAAGTTTGCATTGAAAGTGTGCATTCAAGGTTACACAAGCTGTAATTATAATTGAAGATATGATTTAAGTGACTAGTGTTACCAGAGTAAGAATTTCATTAAAACTAAAGTTTAGATCACTTTCATATTTTGAGGATGACTGCTCTCTTTTTGTGTACTTAACACTGATGATAGTTACAAGAGCTTTCTTGTTGACTCCCTTATTGTAGTGGTGCTCCTTAATTTTGCCCATTTTTCTCAGATAAATCATCATTCAGTACAAATATAAAGTTACTGTTTTATAGTGTGTAGGGTTGCTGTTCTAATCAGTGACTGTTGCACCATGATACATTACTTAGAACACAAACTGGTAAGTTTATCTGATGTTCCCTTTATAGCAGTGCTACTTAACAATTAAGTTTCTTTTGTCAAAGATTTTGCTTTCCAAAAGTAAATGTTCAGGATGCATATAACAGTAACCTAAATCCATTTTCCTTCAGATTTTTGTTTGTTCAGTAGAACTTAGTTCTTTTGACAAACTTTGTTCTTGTGTTCAGTTAAGTTTAATCATCAGCTGTAGTGTGCACATATGCTTCTTGAAAGTGATCTGGTGAGTGCTGAACATGGTAGACTGAAGTTTCAAAATTAAAATTATCAAAAATTTTGTTTGTGGCCTTCTTTAAACTTCAGAAATATAAACATTTAGCATGTTACTTCCATAATTTTTCATTTAAATGACCAAAGGCTTATCTTAGCTACCTGTGTTCACACATTCAGGCACTTGCATTTTATAGAACTCTAGAGGCTGTTACATACTTATTGATTTGTCATGGAAGTGTTTAAATGCATTTAAGTATCTTTTTTTTTTTTTTCCAGTATCCTATCCGTGACAAGGAATTGCTGTGGAAGTCGGGAATCACATTACTACTTGTGATTTCAATGTTCTTTTTGCATTCAGTGCCAGCCTTGAAACTTTCTCTTGGTTGGACTGCCCTACTAGGTGCAATGCTGCTTTTGCTATTAGCTGATAATGAAGATATAGAAGGTGTACTAGCTCGTGTTGAGTGGGGGACACTGATCTTTTTCGCTGCACTTTTTGTTTTAATGGAGGTATTAACATATTCTTAATTCAGAAGTTCCTTAAATATTACCTTAACGGCAATATAAATGTAACTTAAATAAAAGTAATATAAATA
This sequence comes from Schistocerca gregaria, assembly GCF_023897955.1. Taxonomy (NCBI): domain Eukaryota; kingdom Metazoa; phylum Arthropoda; class Insecta; order Orthoptera; family Acrididae; genus Schistocerca; species Schistocerca gregaria. The sequence goes on along the minus strand of NC_064931.1, from coordinate 723,600,397 downwards.
TTTGTAAATTTCAATGTAAATATCAGAAAGATGTTGAAATTTCATATTTCACTTCAAATCAAACTTAAAACTATGTACGCATTAAACTTTTCACTCAATGCTGCAAAAGTTAGACAATTTACAAATCAGAATAAAATAAGGAAAAGTGGGGCCTACATAAAAAATTTGTAATTCATACAATGGTTTCCTAAAATTGAAGTGGAAAGCTAGTATGGTTCCATAATGAAAAGTTGCTTGTTGCTTGCTCTAATCTGGATTGTTTCCAGGAACTCTGAAAGATTTTCAGTTTGTCCTGATATAAAACCCTTCCTTAGTCATTTACAGCACAACTTGGCTTATACTAAGTTCAGAGAGAAGAGGTGCAGTGGTTGAGATGGTGTCGATAAATGTTTGCTATTTTACTCCCAGTAGTTTTAATGCGCCATGATCTACCCACTAACAACATAGGACATGCTCATTAAAGAAACATTCCTATAAATTCCATAAAGTTCCATATATTGAAAAATTCATAAAATATATGGCATACACCTAAAACCTTATATTACACAAATTATACAAATTTTCTGAAAATTGTTAAACATTTCACTTCTACACATTTGTATGCATATGATACATTACATCATAATTGAACCACCACCTGTCACACACAGCCATATTCTCGTGTTAATGTTTTGTTGAAAATTTACATAATTTTATCATATGTTTCTCATGAATGTGTTAATCCATGAATGATGACAAAGGTGTCTGTTTTCAGGCACTTTCAAGACTGGGTTTAATAGAATGGGTTGGTCAGCAAACAGAAAATGTAATTCTGTCAGTCTCTGAATCTGCTAGACTGGCAGTGGCAATTGAGTTAATATTGTGGGTATCGGCAGCAATGTCATCACTCGTTGACAACATTCCTCTCTCAACGATGATGGTAAGAGTAATCACTTCACTTGCGAAGAAAGAAGAATTGAATCTCCCATTAAGACCTTTAGTGTGGGCAATGGCTTTTGGTGCCTGTCTAGGAGGTAAGAGATAAGTGTGTTAAAGCTTCTTTGATGTTTCATGGAGCTATTCCAGTGTACAATAATTAGTTCCTGTTTAATATTTGGAGCTTAAGATTCCTATATTCATCAATATAAGAAATTTTAACTTCTGCTACATCAACATCCCATGTTAGCATATGTGCAGTGCTTTTGTTAGGTGGGAAGTTACCAGAAGCACTTGCACCAAACCCTATCTATATACATTTTATTGCAGTCAATAATAATGAAATTTGTTGAGTGCAAGAAAGTTTCCTCATGACTATAGTCTAGTTACATTGGTGGTTAGTCTTAATTCCATTTTCATTGGAAGGCCTATAGGTGAGATGCAATCTAGATCAGTGTTCCCATAAATTTTAAAGTAAAGCACTGGGTATGTCAAGATGGTAAAAACTTGGTTTATACATGGTTACTAGGTTATACTGTTGCATGCGGTGAGGAAATATTTTCAGTATTTCACTGTGATGGAAATGGTAATTAATTAACTATATGTAATGTGCAGAGGAGTTACAGTGAGCATAAACATGAGCTATACCACCAAACTTGGAGAACCAATACAACACATTATCATCAAAGATGAAGATGCACTGTTGTCCCTATCTTATTGGCTGTGCACCCACTGTTAAGGCAGTGTTGAAGTTTTTCATTCCATTTCACAATTTTATCAGCTTATTCCTTATAATGTAAATGTTAAAGTGCAGTCATCTGCCAAGTCCTGTTGTCTCATAACATTGTGTACATTTCTACAAATTTGACTGTTTCTGTAACAGTCCTGTAATGAAAGGACCTGATATTTTCCAGGATGTCATTTTGAGCTAATAGTAGAATGCCCTCATTGTAGATACTCCTCCTGGAAATGGAAAAAACAACACATTGACACCGGTGTGTCAGACCCACCATACTTGCTCCGGACACTGCGAGAGGGCTGTACAAGCAATGATCACAGGCACGGCACAACGGACACACCAAGAACCGCGGTGTTGGCCGTCGAATGGCGCTAGCTGCACAGCATTTGTGCACTGCCACCGTCAGTGTCGGCCAGTTTACCGTGGCATACGGAGCTCCATCGCAGTCTTTAACACTGGTAGCATGCCGCAACAGCGTGGACGTGAAGCGTATGTGCAGTTGATGGACTTTGAGCGAGGGTGTATAGTGGGCATGCAGGAGGCCGGGTGGACGTACCGCCGAATTGCTCAACACGTGGGGCGTGAGGTCTCAACAGTACATCGATGTTGTCGCCAGTGGTCGGCAGAAGGTGCATGTGCCCATCGACCAGGGACCGGACTGCAGCGATGCACGGATGCACGCCAAGACCGTAGGATCCTACGCAGTGCCGTAGGGGACCGCACTGCCACTTCCCAGCAAATTAGGGACACTGTTGCTCCTGGGGTATCGGTGAGGACCATTCGCAACCGTCTCCATGAAGCTGGGCTACAGTCCCGCACACCGTTACGCAGTCTTCCGCTCACGCCCCAACATCGTGCAGCCCGCCTCCAGTGGTGTCGCGACAGGCATGAATGGAGGGACGAATGGAGACGTGTCGTCTTCAGCGATGAGTCGCTTCTGCCTTGGTGCCAATGATGGTCGTATGCATGTTTGGCGCCGTGCAGGTGAGCGCCACAGTCAGGACTGCATACGACCGCTCCCCACACCATGATGCCGGGTGTTGGCCCTGTGTGCCTCTATCTCCTACACTGGCCGTACACCTCTGGTGATCGTCGAGGGGACACTGAATAGTGCACAGTACATCCAAACCGTCATCAAACCCCTCGTTCTACCATTCCTAGACCAGCAAGGGAACTTGCTGTTCCAACAGGACAATGCACGTCCGCATGTATCCCATGCCACCCAACGTGCTCTAGAAGGTGTAAGTCAACTACCCTGGCCAGCAAGATCTCCGGATCTGTCCCCCATTGAGCATGTTTGGGACTGGATGAAGCGTCGTCTCACGTGGTCTGCACGTCCAGCACGAACGCTGGTCCAACTGAGGCGCCGGGTGGAAATGGCATGGCAAGCCATTCCACAGGACTACATCCAGCATCTCTACGATCGTCTCCATGGGAGAATAGCAGCCTGCATTGCTGTGAAAGGTGGATATACACTGTACTAGTGCCGACATTGTGCATGCTCTGTTGCCTGTGTCTATGTGCCTGTGGTTCTGTCAGTGTGATCATGTGATGTATCTGACCCCAGGAATGTCAGTTTCCCCTTCCTGGCACAATGAATTCACGGTGTTCTTATTTCAATTTCCAGGAGTGTATTTACAAATCACTGACAGGAATCACTAACCATTTCGTTACGAATAAATTTGGTATTATACAAAATCCCTGTGCAGAGCTTGGACCACACACTAGTAACCTTGTGACCATTCACCAAGCTTAGATTACAGTGAACTTGTTGCCAAGGTTTTCAGTTTGGAAAAAGAAATACCACACAACCCACTTTGCAAGAAACTGCCCATTACAGTGTTTGCTTGTTTTGAGCAAGTTAATAGCTAACTGTGGTTATGGCGAGGGAGAAAGAAGGAAATGGTACTGGCCGTGGGATATACTGCATGTCTAGCAACAGTAATCCTTCTCTCCCTCCTCCCCCACTGCCCCAACCTGCCACATGCCACTTCACTAGGGACATTATGCCACCAAATCTTGAAGGAATAAAAGGTTACACATCAGCCATGAAACGGTTATCAAAAGTGCTGACAATACATAAAAGTATGGTAATAAAGGAAAAGTAATATTAACAAGCAATCTATTGTTGGGAACAGTGCAGACATTAGTGCTTTAATAGACTTGTCTAACATTAATTAAAATTACTTACAAAGGTGATTATGTGGATGTTTCATAACAAGTCATAAAATTACTCTAAGATTGCAAAGGGTACACAATTGTCATTAATAAATCAATTTTATTTTCTTATCATAGGCAATGGTACATTAATTGGTTCATCATCAAATGTTGTCTGTGCTGGAGTTGCTGAGCAACATGGCTACAGGTTCACATTTATGCAGTTTTTCAAGTAAGGAAAATTTTTATTTTATAGATTCATTTAAAACCAGTTACTCGAAGTTATGTCTTTAAAAAGACTAAAATTTTGTTAAGTCAGTAACTGCTGGTAGCATTCTAGTGAATCCTGTGAAAGTATTCTCAAAAGACCAAAGCAAAGTGTGTTTGAAGGGAAACATCACCAGATAGCCAGATGTGCAGGAATGTGTGCAAACTGGTGGAACCAGATATAGCTGATAAATTGGGGAACAATATGGTCAGGTTGTTAAAGGACTTGCATATACTAAGAATCATTTTATATGAAACACACCACCTGTAAAAAGGGTTTTGATGGAAGTCTCTTGTGCTTTGTTTAGTGTAAAGAGTGGCTTGATAGATATTGCCTAGAGACTGATCATTTAGGGTTCAGCGCAAGTTGTCTGGATGCTTAACTGTGTTGGCCCAGTGGTTAAGGAATTGAATCCCTTTTAATGGAAGTGTTCAACTGTAGTAGGCCACAATGTATAAACTGTAAAGAAAAATTGATATCACTTTGGCCCTTCTTAATAGGCACTTAAAGGTGGTGGTCCTGGGATTTCTGTTAGTGTGACAATCAGCATATAGTTGTAACTTCAAATAAAGTAGTTGGCAAAACTGTTTTGCATTTATGATTTGAAGTAATTGTCAAATACTGGTTTGAATAAAATCACAAAATTCAGTGTAAAAAAGTCTTAATCGTGAAAATTAGGTATGGGCCATAAACTGTGAGGGGGAAAAATTGTCAAATGGTGTCTTTCTGAAACTAGGATGTAGTGCAACATATCTAATCTAATTCTCAATCTATGAATCATTACATCTGGGCAACTTTGCTAAGCTAATAATTATCACAAGCCACTCACAAATTCACACTGAACTCCACTTCCTAACCTACCTTACCCTATGGATCAGTAATCAGGGAGTCACCATAAAACAAAACTGGCATATTGTTAAGTCTTTTATCTTAAAGCAAATTAAAGTGTAAATAAAGACCACTGATGCTCTAACTCAAAGTGAAATGTGTCTAGTGGAAAACGCTGCATTTGGTTGAAGATGAGATGACTGAATGAAAATACTCTTAATATTCTTAAATTTTAATGCTCAAAATAACCTGTTTCCTCCCATTGTTTACTTAAAATTGTACTCTAATTTTCTGTGAGAAAATATTTTACTTATAAAATACTGGAACGTGTATGTTGTGATAATTTCCACTAGACACAGTTCAGTCATGAAATGGCTAAAATTAAAGTGCTTCTTAATTTGCAAAGATAAATTATTCACCTGGTTAGTGCTGTGATGAAATACAGTAAACTCTCAAAGTAGGTTTGATATCACACTCCTTGAAGGGTGCCTTTACCACTGTGCCTTTATCACTGTCTTAAAAATATCCTTTTAATAGAAATTAAAACTTGACTAATAGGCATTTCACAACAGATCTAGTGCACAAAATTGTCTGCAATTACCATCTGACACTTAACACTGAAACACTTGCTACAGAAATTTTTATGTTTATGGGTTGAGAGGGCACTACATTATTAAGTATGGTATTTGTAAAAAGGCTTATAGAGGAAAAATTATGTGATAGCTTATCTATTGTTACCTTGATTACCTCATTGTACAGATTTCGATAACTGACTAAAAAAGTGTTTTGGATAGACAAATTTTAGTATGGAATGTGAATGGTAAAGATAAATTGGATTTTATTTGATGCTATACAGTGAATGTACATGCAATACAGGGCATGTCAAAAACAGAAAACTTTCATTATCGCATACTTCCTGACCATTTTTCTTGCATTCCAACATCATTAACACTAACACTAACAATACATATAAATTTAATGTGATAAGTACCCATCAACACTGCAAAATTCCTTTTCCACCAGACAGTCTCGAAGATTCTTTGAAAACTTAGTGTCGTGTATATTGCTGCGCAGTCCTTCAGGAAGCACAGCCTAGTCTTCATTTCTGAACACTACATACATAGTGTTCCTTAGGTTATAAGAAGTCTATTTTCCAGGAGCCAATGAGCTGCAGTGTTAGCAGATATGTATGCTCTTCTCTCCAGCTGTGCCACATTTTGGTCACAGTTTAGTAACATCATGCCACCTGCTTAAAAAATTTTCTCCTTCCCTTCAACACCTATGTAATCAACAAATATATTAAATAGCAATGGCCCCATTACAGATCCCTGCAGCACTTGATATTTATGCCTTTGGTTTACGATAGCTATGCATTCCCTATTGATATTGTTCCCTATTGCCTAAGTATGAAGTTGTCATGACTGATGTTGACTTTTTACCTTCCACTGATATTGTAGGTTATTTGTTAAGTATTGTATGCTGAAACAGCAAAGTTTAGCATTAGCTTGAAAAATATGAAAAATGATGAATAACAAAATACTTTTTTTCCACAGGATTGGGATGCCAGTCACAATTGTCACTGTAATAATATCCAATGTGTACCTTATAATATGCCATGTTGCTTTAGAATGGCATTAAATATTAAAACTTTAAGGATACCATTCCTTTGTTGACCAGAGAAATGCAGGGAAATTGCATTTTAAGGTTTCTGAAACTAAGAAGTATTCTGAGTTGTAAGTGATGCTCTGTGATGGGAAGTACTGTTCGATTGCCACCAGTGTAAAATTAATGTATTCCATGAATGAAAAATTTCAATGTGAAATCTTATTTATTATTAAAATGATATTTTGTATATGTGGAAAATGAATGCTGTAAGCTTTTTAAAGTTTGCTGTATATAAAATACTGATTTTAACTTTACATTTAACTCTTCTAGAATTGTTCCTGATTCTGGTTGATGATTTTTACCAAGCACAATATTAAAAAAAATTAACAGTAGTTCCTATAATTTACTGTAAAACTAGAAATTACTTCAAAAGACAATTCCCTTCTCAGCTTTAGAGACAACTTCATAAACAACCTTTTTTGAATTTGTTTTATCCTAATAAATTAAACAGAATTAATATTGAAAATGCTGTGCAAGCTCCAAATATAAAACAATCTTTAAACAGGAAGTCTAATTTGTAATGGCAATGTCTTGTGAACATGTATTTTATTCACAAGCTCATTCCAAATAGGTGAATCATTTGCATTCATGTTTCCCAATAAATGAATGAAAATGTGCTGTAATGAATTAAATAAATTGTGCAAAATATTTTTTGTCACAGCCCTTAAGTTTAAGCATACTTTGGCAATGTTTTTGAAACTTAATGAAATTTTTGTGCATGAGCCACATGTATTGATGGTATGAGTTACCTGTAACTTAAAAGGAAGTGGTTGAACCATGGCTATTTTACTACACTGGTTTGTAGGTAAAACAGGACATTGCAAGGAGTTAGGCAGTTTCGAAATGAAAAGTGAATGACTTTAAGAATTTTTAATTCATGTGTTACCACACACCCATTCTGGTAATGTCTTCTACCCCATTAAAAAAATATATCAAAGATATAAACAAACATTCAGCACATTGATACTGTCCATCAAATGTACCTACAAAATTCAGATTGTGCATTCTGTTGGTGCAGACCATTTTCACAGACTGAACTGAATTGAGCTGAATTGAGGCAGACTGAACTTGGAAATACGGTTAGGCCAGAAGTTCTGTTAAAGTAGGTGCTCCAGAAAATTATAGACCCATAAGAATAAAAATTGTCTAAAACAGAAACAGTGAAAACACCATTAAAAGTGTATTAAAGAAACAAAATGATTACAGTGAAGGGTAACAAGGGTTCAGAAAAGGAAGACTGCACTGACAAATTTCATAATGCTCATTGAGTCCCTACATCATTAACTGCTAGTGACCCCTTTGTATCAAATAAAATACATCTGTTCAAATGGTGTTCACACACAATGTGTGCCTTTTTTGTGAAAACACTGTATACTATTACTCTGCAGAACAAGCACACAGCACACAGCCTATTCCTAGTTCTCAGAATGACCACTAGGTATCAAGAACAGTCAGTAAAAAGTGTGTAAACATGGCTCCAAGAAAGGAAGGTTAGTAGTAATTCATCATTTATATACTTCTGAAGAAGTAAAAAATATTTTTAGCAGTTCCCTGACTAATTATATCAGTGACATAAAAGATGAGTTTACTTCTGAAAAATTAATTTAGATGTATCATATTTGATACATTGGGTCTCTGACTACACTTCATATGGATGTGAGCTAATGGCAGGTGGCTAAATTTTATATTGTTAGTTCATTGTTTCAACATTATTATTTTAAGGTGCATTTCAGAACTTTAATAATGGTATAGGCGTTTCTAATGCTTTCTGTACGAAGAAAACTTCGCAAACGTGATTTAAAAATTCAAATATTATTTACAGGTACATTTGATTCAGAAATAGCTTAGCTTCTGGATGAGGGTGGTGGTGGTGGTGGTGGTGGTGGTGGTGGTGGTGGTGGTGGTCTTCACAGATTGCAACTGACATCATGAAAAAGTATTTTCAGCTAGTGATAGTACAGTACTGCCAACATAAGCTTATAAGCTTATTAAACTCCACCACCTAGAGATCAAACACAATGCTGGTACAACAGAAGAGTACATATTTTAGTAGTTCAAATAAGCATGAATGTTAATTCCTAAAAAAATCAATTTTTAAGAAATATTGTTCTATTTTAATTTTCGCCCTGTATGTCAACTGATGTCAACATCATAGTTCTGATGCAGAATGTCAGTACAGGAGTTAGGAAACTGTTTGAATATTTAATAGGTATTTAAATGATTTCTTCAGTAATATGGCAGAAAAAGCCAAAATAAAAGCATGTTTCACAAGAAGGAAGATCTCTCACCACCACCACCACCACCACCACCCCCTAGATGAGATCAAGAAATACTGGGCTGTAGGTATTGTGATTTAAGTTTTTGGTTCTCCTAAGCTTAGGCTATGTCAGAAACAATGTACTAAATATTCAGTGGTTGCTGTAAACATCAGCATAGTTTCTACAGCCTTTCAGCATATCTCAAGGTTGTTTGACCATACTCTCAGTGACAATGAAAAAGACAGATATTAGAAAGTTTCACCAGTGTTGTCAGTGATTAGAAAAACATGTTTAACATTCTTGTCCAAAGAACTGATAGACAAATGGTCCACATGAAACAATACGTTAGAGGAAAGTCTTAACCTGTGGGCCTGAAAAAACTTTGTAATGGCTTTAGCAAGTGGACTAAGACTACCTTTAGATTTTTATGTATGAGGCTGGACAGACCAACTAATTCAGATGACACCTATGCCTGAAAAATTACATATTGGTGGGAAAGTGGTATTAAAGTTGTCTGATATATTGCCAGTGGGAACAATGATTTCCATGGATCAATATTTCACTAATTTGCCTCTTCAAAGTTCTCTCCTCAATCACAGAGCTATTTGAGTGTGTTGAACAATGACCACCTCAAGGTTACAAAAAGCATTGGCTTGAAAAAAGATGGACTTCTCAAATGTGAGGGAAGAGGAAGTTTCAACCAGATGGTGAGATGGTGATGCAATTCCAATCATAAAATGGCCATGATCATTTTGCCATTCATTTGGCTTCTACATACTCTGAGGTAAATTCTGTGGAAACTTGTCGAAGGTGGAGCAAGCACCAAGGTCAGTATAAAGATTCCTTGCCCTTTCGCTGTAAATATGTAAAACTCACATGGGCAGTGTGGATCTTATGGACAGGGCCATTAGCAAATATGCCATGAAAGACAAAATGAGGAAGTGGACAACAAAGGTACTGCACAGTTTTTTGGTTTCCTGTTACTGCTGCATCATTTATTCAATACACGAACACTGCACTGGAAGAGAGAATCCTTAAAGATGGATACTGCTGAAAATCTGTTAAGCACCACTGAAAGAAAGGCAAACAACCCAGACAGATGTGAAAAGGAATGTGATGAAGAGGAAAGTGAAGAAAGGGAAGAGGATAACGAAGAGATTAGTTCAGCCAGTACCACCAATGGCCAAAAGATAAAAATGTGCTTTGCACATGCCAGAAATGGATACCAAAAAGAACAAAGATGCAGAGGAATGGGTTGTTAGAAGCTAACGAACGAGATGTTTTGAATGTATGGTGTTTTTGTGCTTTACACCAGAAAGAAATTTTTCAAAAAGTTTCATACTTAACAAGAATATCATGTAAAATTTTTAAAAATGTGTAAAGTTTATGTAATTACATTTCTAACAACTTTTATTTAAAAAACATGTGACAAGACAATCATAACTTTGTGAATTTTCTATCATGAAGTGAAATGTAACATTTATTTTTTCACTGTGGCAGATTGTCTTGTTAGCAAGCCAACGTATTGTATGAGACACACGACCTTCAACAATGTGTAAATATAAAATATATATTCATGAATATTTCAAAATCAGTGGTGTCAACCAACACATTAGTTTTTGTCCAGTTTACTCCAAAACACTGGCCTCAGGCCTCTACAGGTTAAAGTATATGGCGTGTGATTAAACATTTCAAAAGCTTTTGATTGTAACAAAAATGGTTAGACAATGGACTGTTGTGGCAAGAGTAAAACCTACAGCCATTATAAGTATTTGTTGAAAAGACAAATGTTAAAACAAAATCTAAAACCAGAAATAGAGAAATGTCTGATTCTCTGCAGGTAAAATATGGTGTTGCTCAAGGTTCATTACTAGGACTCCTGCATATTTCTTACATATAAATATGCACACAGCAGTAAATGAAATGGTGATTATGTATGTAGACACATCTTTATTAGTGTGTAGTGACTTGGTGAAGGATTTGGAAGACAGCCAGTGAGACTACATGAACAGTAGAATGGTGTTTTTAGAGAGAATTTATTGATCAATGGGAAGAAGTGACGCAGAACAGCTGAAAGGATTTTATTCGGAGCATTGGGCATTCGGTGGACTGTAATAGGGTTCTGGGAATGGAGGGGGGCAAATTTTTGACACAGGAAAAAACACTAAGATATGTTGGAAAAAGTACAAATATGTGTAATGAAAAAGTGGTAAATGGACACACAAATCCTGCTGACCATGTCGTACAGACTTACCTCCCCACAAATTGTACTGCATACCAAAATGGGCAGTAGTGGGACCATACCTATTCAATTTTAAAACTTCAAAATATCTTATTTACAAATGAGTCTTAAGAGGCTTTAGTCCTGCCTTAACTTTTCTGTGCATTTCTTATGAAGTTGATTTAGTTAAGATTGTTTAATGTTGATGACCTATTACACCATAAAGGTCATGATGGAAATCATTGATAAAGGTTAGGTTATTAAGTGCTAAGTATATAAACACCATTAATGAAGCACTAAAACTGCTAGTGGAATTATCTTACTTTATTGCAATGTAGAGGTGACATTCAACATTCATGAAAATTCTCTCTCAAATTTTAATACTACCCAATATTTTCGAAACATGGTCACTAGTACATAGAGAAAAAGGTAAATCTGGAAAACATAAAACTGCAAATCACTTGCTGACAAATGCCACAATAGAAACTGATCAAAATGTCAATTTAACAATTACTTTTTTTATGCTACAACCAACGGAAGCCATCGGCTTGAAAAATGAAATACGAATTCAGAGGAACACCAGTGTCAGGAAGTGTCTGATAAGTGAAGAAGAAAGAGTGGCTTGAAGGATTCTCGTGCATCGGGATATGATGGCGTAACTCTAGACACTCTCAAGAAATGTATTTATAAAATTGCATCACCATTATCAGCAACTATCAACTACCATATGGAAGATGGTCTATTTCCAGATGAGTTGTAAATTGATAGTTGTGCCTATTTTTGAAAAAGGAAACAGAAATATAATAGACTATTGACCCATACCTGTTCTTTCAATAATATATAAAATCTTTGAGAAGCTAATATGCATAAGAACCTGCAACTTCCTGGTAAGCAAAATAATTTGAGGGATGGTATGGGTTTGTGAATGGGGTCATCCACCATTACAGCAGCATCCAAGTTAAAGGTGTCACTAAGGCAATAGATAGTAAAGAATGTGAATCTGGCATCTTTCTTGACTTAAAAAAAAGCATTTGACTGTATTGATATGACCATATTTCCAAACTATGAAACTATAGCATTAGAAGTGCAGCCCATAATCTGATTAGATCGTGCTTGACAAATAGGAAGCAGTTAATATGATTTGTATGCTCCCTCTGCAGTGCTAATAGACACTGACATTAATTTTGGAATCCACAGGGGTCAATATTAGGACCCTTCTTTTAATCATTTATGTTAATGATGTTCACTCTATAACTAACCCAGCAACAGCTATCTTAAATGCGGATGATACCACATGTCACAATCCAAGCTATTTGGCGCTTGAAGTGGAATCTAATACTGCAGCAGACATAATTCTGCAGTATTTTAATGAAAACAATCTAAACAAATCATCTATATTGAATTTGATCTGGGGAGGCAAACTAATGAAAAACAAATTTTAATGGGTGACAAATACATTAAAAAAGAAAACTAGACCAAATTTCTTTGCCTTACACTTGATGCAAAGTTTAACTGGTCTCATCATGTAAAAAATTTGCAAAATGCTGTCTGCTACCATATATGACCTATGAAAACTAACACATTTTTGTAAGATTAACACTCCAAGGTAAATATATTTCACACCATTTGAGTCCCGTCTGAGCTATGGAGTAGAAGTATGTGGATCCAGCAGTAAAGATAATATGGAAAGTGTACTTATTCTACAAAAGAAGTCACAATTATGGGAAAGAAGTTGTCAGTGAGTCCTGTAGAAATTTGTTTAAAGAATACAAACTAGTAACTGCTCATAACCTGTATGTACTAAAGATGATTATTCTACAAAGTTGCAGCCTATATTCTAATATAAACAGCCCTACAAGTGTAACACACTTCAAAAAGTCTTATAGATAATATACACTCCTGGAAATTGAAATAAGAACACCGTGAATTCATTGTCCCAGAAGAGCAAACTTTGACAAATTCCTGGGGTCAGATACATCACATGATCACACTGACAGAACCACAGGCACATAGACACAGGCAACAGAGCATGCACAATGTCGGCACTAGTACAGTGTATATCCACCTTTCGCAGCAATGCAGGCTGCTATCCTCCCATGGAGACGATCATAGAGATGCTGGATGTAGTCCTGTGGAATGGCTTGCCATGCCATTTCCACCTGGCGCCTCAGTTGGACCAGTGTTCGTGCTGGACGTGCAGACCGCATGAGACGACGCTTCATCCAGTCCCAAACATGCTCAATGGGGGACAGATCCGGAGATCTTGCTGGCCAGGGTAGTTGACTTACACCTTCTAGAGCATGTTGGGTGGCACGGGATACATGCGGACGTGCATTGTCCTGTTGGAACAGCAAGTTCCCTTGCCGGTCTAGGAATGGTAGAACGATGGGTTCGATGACGGTTTGGATGTACCGTGCACTATTCAGTGTCCCCTCGACGATCACCAGAGGTGTACGGCCAGTGTAGGAGATCGCCCCCTCACCATGATGCCGGGTGTTGGCCCTGTGTGCCTCGGTCGTATGCAGTCCTGATTGTGGCGCTCACCTGCACGACACCAAACACGCATATGACCATCATTGGCACCAAGGCAGAAACGACTCTCATCGCTGAAGACGACACGTCTCCATTCGTCCCTCCATTCACGCCTGTCGCGACACCACTGGAGGCGGGCTGCACGATGTTGGGGCGTGAGCATAAGGTGGCCTAACGGTGTGCGGGACCGTAGCCCAGCTTCATGGAGATGGTTGCGAATGGTCCTCGCCGATACCCCAGGAGCAACAGTGTCCCTAATTTGCTGGGAAGTGGCGGTGCGGTCCCCTACGGCACTGCATAGGATCCTACGGTCTTGGCGTGCATCCGTGTGTCGCTGCGGTCCGGTCCCAGGTCGACGGGCACGTGCACCTTCCGCCGACCACTGGCGACAATATCGATGTACTGTGGAGACCTCACGCCCCACGTGTTGAGCAATTCGGCGGTACGTCCACCCGGCCTCCCGCATGCCCACTATACGCCCTCGCTCAAAGTCCGTCAACTGCACATACAGTTCACGTCCACGCTGTCGCAGCATGCTACCAGTGTTAAAGACTGCGACGGAGCTCCGTATGCCACAGCAAACTGGCTGACACTGACGGCGGAGGTTCCTGGTGTGGCCGCTGTGTCGTGAGTGTGATCATTGCTTGTACAGCCCTCTCGCAGTGTCCGGAGCAAGTATGGTGGGTCTGACACACCGGTGTCAACGTGTTCTTTTTTCCATTTCCAGAAGTGTATTTTAAAATATAGAAAGGCCAGATACAAAAGGTTTCAATACTGACCTAGGAATATCTTACCATAATGCACTTACTATTAAAGTGCTCAGTTCCAATACATACAAAACATTACATCATTTGTATAACTTTCTCTCCCAAAAACTGCAATCAGTTTGGTATAACACTAACCAATCTTGGGCAGAAGTATTGTCACAAACTGATACAGATGCTGCATACAATATCTTTCTCCCCACTTTTCATAACAAAGTTTCAAACCTGCTTTCCAAAAAGATTGGTTAAAATCCACTCCTGTAGCTATAGATACAGATGTTCTTGGATCACATCTGGCATTAAAAACTCTATTTTAAGAAAGTGTTAGTAACTACAAAAATGTATATAGTAGGGTAATAAATTTAGCAAAAGTATTAACGATAGACTAATCATGAAGTCAGACAATAAATCAAGGACTACATGGGAAATTGTTAAAAAAGAAATAGGAAAAAGCTGTAAAGACAGGGATATTGTACTTAAATCTAGTGGTAACACTGAAACAAAGAAGGAAGTCTTGCCCAATTACATTAACTACTACTTCCTAAGTGTACCTGATAAATTAAGCAAGAGCTTTACCAAAGAAGAAAAACAGTACCAAAAGTACTCCGTAACATAAGTCCCATTAATAAATATGAAATATTCAAGGTAATTAACAGTATGAAACCCGAAATGGCTGCAGGACTGGACGAAGTGCCAGTGACAAGTCCTCTCAAATATTGGAACCACTGGTACATGTTGCCAATTTATCATTCAATGAAGATGTGTTCCCCCAAAGGCTGAAAATTTATAAGGTTTCCCCATTATTAAAAAAATGGGGATACACATAGGATATAAATCTATAGACCTATATCCCTCCTTTCAACTATATATATATATATATATATATATATATATATATATATATATATATATATTTTTTTTTTTTTTTTTTTTTTTTTTTTTTTTTTTTTTTGGGGGGGGGGGGGGGGGGAAACCGATGGAAAATTACTCATAAGTTACCTTGACACCTCCAATCTTCTAAATTGTAGTCAACCTGGTTTTCGTACAGGTCACAGCACAGAAACACCTATGTAGGCCTATATGGAAGAAATTGTTAGAAAATAAGACAATAAAAAATGTGTAGTAGGATCAACCTAGATCCTTCCAAGGCCTTCGATGCAGTAGATCATCAAATTCTCCTTGACAAACTGGAGGGAATAGGCATTGGAGGTATTGGGAGGAAATGATTTGAATCCTATCTCCAAGATAGAACTCATGTTGTGGAACTCGCCTAATCTCAGAATAATCAAAAAATTTGTTACCTGATGCTAAGAAAGTGGCAGTAGGTGTCCCCCCAGGGCAGTGTTCTTGGCCCTCTGTTATTCCTAGTCTATATAAATGACATTGAAAGCCCAACAGGCCATAAAAAAATTATTTGCAGATCACACAAGCATAATTATGTGATAACATCAAATCCTTATTCACTACAGCTGAAAAAGTTCTGAAGAGTGTTCAACAGTGGTTTTACGATAAGTTAACACTCAATTTAAATGAAACAAATTACGTATAGTACAGTAAAGTAAATGACAAGGGTGGTTACCATTTATCACTGAGTGACCATGAAGTAGAGAAAGTCTTGTCTCGAAATTTTTGGGCATTTACATCGATCTGCACCTGAGCTGGAAAGACCATGTTGCATACATATCCAAAAAACTCAGTTCAGCATGTTTTGCACTGAGAATAATCTCTAGAGTTTGCAGTGCAGAGTGTACAAGATTAGTGTACATGGCTTATTTCGATTCTATTATGTCCTATGGAATAACATTCTGGGGTGCAACTAAACGTCGCTTGAGAGGTTTTTAAATTACAGAAAAGGGCCATTAGAACTATTACACACAGCTCTCCACAAACACACTGCAAGCAAGTGTTCATGCAACTAAACATTCTTACAGTACCATTTTTGTACATATTAAAAAGCATACTGCATAAAAGAACATGCTGGAATAGTTTACATATAAATTCAGATCTTCATGACTACAATATCTGTATCTGTAAGATTCTGCATGTAGAAAGAACAAGAAAAACAAAACTCAAAAACATGTGGGCCACTATGGAATAAAGCTTTATAAGGCTCTGCCACTCTGCCTCAGGGGAACAGAAGATGAAGTAAAATTTAAGTCAGAATTTAAAAAGTATCTCATAAATAAATGTTTTATGACATGGTGGAATATTTTGAATCCTTAAATCACTAACTGAAAATTGTTGTCAATATCATGTTGTTCTCATTGTCAGGTATACTCTTTTAACTGTATATTATCTGTAATGTGTTTTCCAAAAGGTACTAAATATATATAAATTCATCACATACAGTACATGTTAAAACAGCATGTAAAAGAACAACCCATTAATTCAATGTTTTAATTTTAAACATATTATGTAATTTTAATTTTATGTGTTTGATAGAAATTTGTAATATTCTGCTGTGCATATTTTGGACAGTATTAGGGCAATCCCTATATCATATAAATGATGCAAAGCATGATAATAAATGAAATGAAATTATGGCAGTAAACAGTAACAAAACACTTACTAAATAAATAAATGATCACAACACTAGAAGTAGAGAGACCCTTCATCATCTCTCATAGAACAACACTTTGAGAAAAGCCCTCACTATGCAGGTATAAAACTACTGAATTGCTTCCACCCTAACTCCAAATTGCCCATTACAGAACTGAAAAAGAAATTAAAATTATGGCTCCTAAACAATCCTGTGTACTCAATGGATGAGTTTCTAGATTTAGTACACTTGTATGATGGAAGACCATCTATCTAAAAAATATGAATCTCAGATTTTAGACTGTGTCACAACCTGTAAATTCCTTAATCTATGTATTGCAACAGCAAATTGTTTTTACATATAATCCGTGTTATGACTGCCTCACAATTTTTCACAAACACAACTCTTATTTGCTGTAAGTTCACAAGGTTGATGACTGAACAACAAACGAAAAGTTCACTTCTCTCTCTCTCTCTCTCTCTCTCTCTCTCTCTCTCTCTCTCTCTCTCTCTCTCTCTCTCTCTCTCTCACATGCACACACACGTGAATAGCCGGTGTTTACCATGGTGCTTTTGGTATGCCTTAGGCATAGACAACCTCACCCTCTGTGGTGTAATATGGGTTGCTGGCCCTCAGGGGCTACCTTGGCTCTGGTATAACACCCCTCATCTCTTGGAGAAGCTGGTGCGAGACGGGTGACCTGGGGGAGAGAGTACCAATACAGCCTGGTGCCATAGGCTGACCTGCAGCTACGTCCACCTGAAGGAGGTGGTGGAACCCGGCTGCCAGAGAGTAGGGCACCACCTTCCGTGTGAGGCGGCTGGAAAGCCGCAGCAGTGGCAGTATTGAGGCGATATTGGGCTGGGCAAGCAGCATGGGGACGTGCGCGTCATCCAGCCAAGGCGGCGCCAAAGAGGGGCCGGAAAGTGTGTTCAGGGGAAGCTCATGGAGCTGTCCCGGGTCCTGAGTATGCAGTGGCACGGAGATAGCAGCCAGCGTCTGCCAGCTATCTCCAGGAAGATCATCCACCAACTGAGGAGAGGGCATCAGGCATCAACACACACACACACACACACACACACACACACACACACACACACACACACACACACACACACACACAGAGAGAGAGAGAGAGAGAGAGAGAGAGAGAGAGAGAGAGAGAGAGAGAGAGAGAGAGAGGGGGGGGGGGGAGAGAGAGAGGGGGGAGAGAGAGAGAGAGAGAGAGAGAGAGAGAGAGAGAGAGAGAGAGAGAGAGAGAGAGAGAGAGAGAGAGAGAGGGGGGGGGGGGGGGAGCTGGCATTTGGGGCTGTGGCTGCGGCTGCTTGAGGAACCGAGGACACAGTTTGTTGCTGTTACGCGAAACTACCCTGTTGTCCAGGCGTATATCGAACAGTTGTCAACCACGGGACCGGATAATGACCCCCGCAAGCAAGTTGGTCCGGGGCCCAAAACCATAAGTCCACACCTTGGAGCCTGATGAATATCGGGAAGCCCCTGGCAGGGCGCAAGGTCCACCATGTGACAGGAAGAGATGGAGTAGGGTCTGAGGCTGGTGACCATGGAGCAGTTTGGCAGGACTCTTGTCACCCACCGACATGGCCCTGCAGGTTCTGAGAAATAACGTTAGTTTCTTGCGGAGAATGGTCCTCCATGTACTTCTTCATCTGAGTTTTAAAAGTGCGAACAAGGCATTCCACCTTTCCATTGGATTGGGGATGGAAAGAAGGGGTAAAGATGTAATGGATACCATTATCGTGACAGAATTTGGCGAACTCTTGACTGCGAAACTGTAGGCCGTTGTCTGATACCAAGGTGATGGGAAGGCCTTCAATGGAACGTATCTTTGATGGGCCATGATGGTATTCTCTGTGGTGATAGAGGAGCATCAAACCATGAAAGGGAAGTGGGAGTAGGCATCAGTGATGAGTAACCAGTAAGCGCCGAGAAAGGGTCCCCGCAAAATCCACATGCATGCGTTCCATTGGGAGGGAAGCAGCTAGCCAGGATTCGAAGGGCCGGAGCGGTGCAGGAAGGGCTTGGGTACATTGCTGACAGCCCCGAACTGTGTGCTCCACATCCGCTGCCATGCCTATGCAGAAGACATGGCAAGGTACGAGAGTTTTCTTCTGGACAATACTCCTGTGACCTTGATGTAAGACATGGAGAATCCCGGACAACGGGGAAGTTGGTACGATGACTCGTGGAGTGGCATAATTTTCAGCATGGAGGAGCCTGGGCATGGACCAGCCGTGGAGAA
Source organism: Schistocerca gregaria (assembly GCF_023897955.1). Taxonomy (NCBI): domain Eukaryota; kingdom Metazoa; phylum Arthropoda; class Insecta; order Orthoptera; family Acrididae; genus Schistocerca; species Schistocerca gregaria. The sequence continues at coordinate 723,581,251 of NC_064931.1, read as the reverse complement.
CATAGCGGCGCACCAGTTGGAGGAGTGGATCGCGGTCATCGCCTTGCCCACCCTCTCAGCTGTGACTGTATGTCATCATCCTGTATGTCATCATTGCCCTGAAAAATTAGGAGGCCCGACGAATCGAATGCTGAATCCCGGCCTGAGGCATTGACGTTGGCATGCTGGGAGGTTGGCCGGAAATGGATGGTGTACCTAAAATGAGAAAGAAATAGGGCCCATCGGTGTAGAGGGTGGGAAGTCTTCGTGGGTAACTGAGCTGATGGGTAAAATAAGGCCACGAGGGGCTTATGGTCAGTGATTAAGTGAAAAGACCTACCGTAGAGGTATGGGAGAAATTTGGTACATGCAAATACAATGGCTAGGGCGTCGTTCTCAATTTGAGAATATTTGCATTGGGCCTCTGTAATGGATTTAGATATGTATGCCACAGGGCATACCAATCCATCCGGTAAACGGTACGAAAGGACAGCCCCAACAATATAGTCTGAGGCGTCCGTAGTCACAAGGAGAGGAATAGATAGGTTATATGGCATGGGACATGCCGCAGAGTGCAACCACCACTTTAAGGTTCCGAAAGCTGATTCACAAGCCAGGAACCAATGAAAAGGCACATTCTTTCGGCATAGGTGATGGAGGAGCGCCGCAATGTGGCAGAGGGAATGAAATTTCGATAGAAAGCAGTTTTACCCAGGAAAGATAGCAATTGGTGGACGTCTTGCAGACGAGGAGGGCCATTATAGTGGCCATGTGGGAGGAGGTAGGCGATATGCCATTGCAGGAAATGATGTGGCCCAGGTAGGAGATAGCAGGTTGAAAAAAGGAGCATTCAGCAAGGTTGCATTTTAGGCTGTTCCAAATAATGCTGAAAGTTGGCCGGTGCACTAGAGATGCCATACATGGGGTGGTTCAAACGGAACAGCGCAAACGGTGTGTTGACAATGGCCAAGTGAGTAGAAGGCTCATCTAAAGGTATTTGGAGGTACGCCTTGGCAGATCGACCTTCGAAAAAAATTGTCTCAATGCGAGCTTGGAGAACAGGTCCTTGCTATGTGGGATGGGATAGTCTTCAGCCTGTAGCTGAGGGTTAAGTGTAGCCTTGAAGTCGCCACAAACTCGAAGACGCCCATCCGGTCTTTTGAGGATGACCAAGGGTCTCACCCACGAACTGTAACAGACTGCAGTGATGACTCCCTCCCTGGTGAGATGGTCCATTTCTTGTTGAAGAGGCTGCTGGAGGGTGTGGGGATCCTGCCAGGCTCGGAAGTACTTTGGGTGGGCAGACGGTTTCATCTGGAGCGACGCATGAAAATCTTGAGCACAGCCAACACCTGGCGAGAAGAGGTCCTGGAATTGCATGCACAAGGCATTGCCTGCGGGAAACAGAACCTGGGAAGACACTAGATGAACACTGTTGTCGATGGCAAAGCCAAAGGCCCGGAAGGCATCCAACCCAAAGAGATCCACCAAGTTCGCATTGTTGAAGGTAACTTCCTGGTGAACCGATTTATACATGACGGAAGCCATGAACTGACCCAAGAGTGCCATCACTTGCTTATTATAAGTAAGGAGGCGCTGAGGTGTGGGTGCCAGGGGGTGCCCCAACGTTCACATAAGAGGAATAGCTAACCATTGAGACTGCTGCTCCGATATCCACCTGTATCTGCAGTGGCGGACTGTTGACCTGAATGTCGGTCATCAGCTTGGAAGATCCTGAAGACTGAACCTGGTTGACATCCATGGGTATAGGCCTCCCTGGTCATTGGTTGGATGAGGAGGGGGCTGCCGAGACAAGCAGACCAAACTGATATGTCCGTTATGGATACACACTGCACTGTATGCCCACCTGTCAGGAGTGTCTTCCCCTGCATGGTTCTTAAAGCATCCCAGGCAGGACATCAGCAGGAGGGGCTGGCGGTGCTGGTGAGGGCACGGGGGTCTCCGTGCACTGACTGTCTGCTCCGCTGGACCTGCGGAGCCATCAGAGGCGGCAAATTCCTGAACAGGGCGGCTGAACTTTTGACACTGTTTCAGTTGACACTGGTCATTGGAACGGATGGCGGCAACGTCTTCGTCCTCCCCCAGCGATGCAATGGACTCTGAGGCGTCGGGGTCGCGGAGGGTCGCCACTTCCGCCCAGGATTCCAAACGCTTGTCAGCCGTCATAGAAACTGTGTACTTGAACGTGTGATCAATGATCTGGTCCAGAGTAGGATTGTTGAGTTGGAGGGCATCGGTAGTAGGCTGCGAGAACCCCACAAATCTGGGAGAAAGTCACAGAATCCGGAGGTCGAGGTTGGAGTTTTGTCAAGACAACATACACTTTGGACTGGTTCTAGTACAAAAAGTAGGAATGATGACCATCCTCCTGAACAACAGTAGCGTATTCACTACACCAGACGTAATTGTTACCTCTGTACATAAAACCACAATAATAGCATTGAAATACTAACAATGGAAAAGTGGATACTTCAGTCACATCAGTGTACAAACCATCAGGAGAAAAATTCGCTTTATCACACTCTCAAAACTCTTAACAATGAAAATATCGAATTCATTTTACGATATTTCAACTGCGACAGTGTCAACTGGACCTACACTGAAGCGCCAAAGAAACTGGTATCGGCATGTATATTCAAATACAGAGATATGTAAACAGGCAGAATACGATGCTGCAGTCGGCAATGCCTATATAAGACAACAAGTGTCTGGCGCAGTTGTTAGATCGGTTACTGCTGCTACAATGGTAAGTTATCAATATTTAAGTGAGTATGAACGTGGTGTAACAGTTGGTGCACGAGCGATGGGACACAGCATCTCCGAGGTAGCGATGAAGTGGGGATTTTCCAATACAACCATGTCACGAGTGTACCATGAAAATCAGGGATCTGGTATAACATCAAATCTCCAACATTGCTGCAGGTGGAAAAAGATCCAACAAGAATGGGACCAACAACGACTGAAGAGTATCATTCAAAATGACAGAAGTGCAACCCTTCCACAAATTGCTGCAGATTTCAATGCTGGGCCATCAACAAGTGTCAACTTGCTAACCATTTAATGAAACATCATCAATATGGGCTTTTGGAGTTGAAGGCTCACTCGTGTAACCTTGGTGACTGCACGACACAAAGCTTTACACCTCGCCTGGGCCGGTCAACACCAGGATCGGACTGTTGATGACTCAAAACGTGTTGCCTGGTTGGACGAGTCTCATCTAGTCTCAAATTCTATCAAGCGGATGGATGTGTAGGGGTATGGAGATAACCTCATGAATCCATGGACCCTGCATGTCAGCAGGGGAATGCTTAGCTAGTGGATGTTCTGTCTAGATATGACTCTGAGAGGTGAGATGTATATAAGCATCCTGTCTGATCATCTGCATCCATTCGTGTCCACTGTGCATTCCGACGAACTTGGGCAGTTCCAGCAGGACAATGTGACACCCCACACGTCCAGAATTGTTAGCCAGTGGCTCCAGAAACACTGTTCTGAATTTGAACACTTCCGCTGGCCACCAAACTCCCCAGACATGAGCATTATTGAGCATATCTGGGATGCCTTGCAGTTTGCTGTTCAGAAGAGATCTCCACCCTTCGTACTCTTACAGATTTATGGTCAGCACTGCAGGATTCATGCTGCCAATAACAGACACCTGCTGGAGGAGTGGGCAGACACAAGTGATCTCTGCGTCCTTCATGACCCAAAACTTCCTTGTTCCTTCACAAGTAAACTATGGAAGTGTGGCTACATCCCCAACAACTGTGTCAGCAGTTCAAACATTAAGAACTGCTGCATTAAAGTGTTATATCAGCCTATTCCCAGAACCCAGCACAGAGGAATTGGGATACAGATGTATGCCACAGTGAAGACCCATACAGTACTGTTCTGAAGAAGATTTAACGTTTAGAAGGCCAAACGGACATCATTCCAGAAAGAACTTGATAAAGCCATTATGGACCTCATCCCCGCATATGATACTTACCAGGAGTGTGTAAAAGTATTACAAAGACTCTAGAGACAACAAACACCATGAGGCGGTAGACAGCAGTTTATCCCACGTTTCTCACATAGATCTAAGAAACTCCTGGCTAAGTATGAGAACCTATATGAGAATGACCCTTTTAATGAAGAAACTATAAAATGTGGTATGGCACAGATGGAAGTGATAAGTGAAACGTGAGAAAATGGATTAAGACGCTGCAGAGAATGAACATGACCCATAGGAGCAAAATATACTGGAATCTTCTCAAAATGCTCAATGGTAACCCAAAAGGCTCCAGACAGCTTGCTGAAGTAATGCTCAATCAAGTTGCCCTTCAGCTCCTCTAGAATGCAAAGTCCAATACAAAACACAAAAAAGTAAAAATCAGCAGGGCCCTACAATTGGAAATCCGTGCTCTTTCAGAGCCTTGCCTTTCGCAATGAAAGAACTCAACCAGGACCTCAATACTACGAAAACCAGACAAGCGATAGGGTCGGATGATATGTGCACGAAGCAAATAAAAGATATTGGCCTAATTGCCAAAATGTGGATCCTATAGCTCTTCAGGCACTGTCGCAAAATTAATAAGGTCCCCATGAAGTGTTTGCAAGGGTAGTGGTGCAGTTGAAGTCTGGGAAGGGATCAGAATCGCAAAAGAACCACCGACCTGTATCACTTCTTTGCCACCTGTACAAATTGAATGAGAGAGTCATTCTGAGCCATGCAGCAGATTATAGAGATCTGAAACTTATCCCTCAACGAGCTGGCCTTCTACCTGAGAAGTCATACACCAGCTGAGTTCTGCACCTGTCAGAACTTGTGGAAAGAAGGTACGACAATAAGCTCTGCAAATGATATGGTTGTTACCACTTTGTCTAGGGACCGATGACCTTAGCAGTTAAGTCCCATACGTTTTCACACACATTTTGCCACTTTGTCAAGATCGTAGAGTCCCTGTTTCATGTCTTCTTTCTCTCCGCGCGCCATCGTTTTTAACTTGTACACTAATAACCATCAACACCTAATCATACCAAGCTTTCCTGTCTGCAGATGACCAGGCAATCACAGCTTAGCGGATGACCTTTGAGGACATACAGCAGAAGCTAAAGAAAGTAGTTGGAGTCTTGTAAGAATAGTATCAAAATATCTCCCTTAGACAGAATCCTCTAGAGACTCAAATAAGCACTCACCATCTTAGCTAAAGCTAAATGTCTCCTGAAATAATACCACACTGGAACACACAGAAAAACCAGCCTATCTGGGTGTGATGTTGAGTAGCTCTCCAACACACAGACACCTCTGTGAAAAGGTCTGTCAGAAGGTGGCCTTCAAAAATAACATTTTGCGAAAACTCGTAAATAGCGAACAGGGAGTAACATCTACTATCCTGAATCCGTCACACAAGCACTATGCTTCTCTGCAGCTGAATATGTCTGCTCTGTATGGACCAGATTAACCTACGCAAAGAAAGTTGACAAACCCTTAAAGAAAACATGTTGAACAACAGGGTGTGTGAAACCTATGCCCCTTCAAAAGCTTTACGGAGCTGCTGGTCTTGTGCATCCCTACTCCCGAAGAACATCTCTCCAATTCACAGAGAGTTTTTGACAAACTGTTTATGACTGATATCCTCTCTCTGTCACTGAGTGAAAGCCTGGATGACTGAGATCCTGGAAAAGGATCTTAAACAGAGCCATTGAAGAACCACCACCTGACTATCAACCAGGACAGGTAGTGCCTGGTGACTCCACAATAAACTGGAAAACGTGGAGGACCCTGAACTGCATAAGAAAAGAGGTTACCCCTGTGAAAACAAATATGATCAACTGGAGTTACAGTAATGTGCATGATGACAAGTGCGCTTGTGGTGCTGTGCAAGACAGGGAACGTCTCCTACCTATCCAAACTGTCCCTACAGGTGCAACGTCTACGATTTGTCGTTGGGCAAGAAAGAAGCTCTGTACGGGACCCAATAATGGGCTGAAAGACTATGATTTGGCTCCCATCCATGAAAAAGTAAAGTAAGTCACTGTGAAGCCTTACACATACTCCATACAGTCCTGATCTTTCCCTATTCCATACAGTCCTGATCTTTCCCCATTGGATTCCTATACTTTCGGAACCATGAAGAAAGACGTTCATGGCTACTGATTTGCTTTGGACAAAGAGGTGCACATATGGGTGTAATCATGTTCTGTAGGCAGACGGAAACATTTTTCCTTGAAGGCATTGACCATCTCACCCCAGAGTGGGATTAATGTATGAACGGTTATGGCGTTTAATTCTGAAATAATAAACAGTTCACTTAGTTTTTTTAGATCTGTCTCGTTTAAATATGACTGCCTCTTATAGTTGGGGGGATTTTAACCACCTCACAAAACACTGGGCAAGTTAAAACTTCGAAAGAAGGAGATGAGACATGTCTACCACGTAATTGTTAAGAAAAAAAATTCTGAAGATTACTGAGAAAAAAGTATTAGGAAACCCATCCTTGATAAAAATGTATGAGATGCATTGGCGATAAAGATACCTGACGTTTTTAAAGGTACTTCCAGAGAGGCTGGCAACATTGTTCATATATAGGTATGGCAATAATGTCTACCAAGATATAAAGGACTATAAAACAAGAAGAAAAATCTACGTCTTCAGTAAGTTAGATAAGAAAGACATCACCTCACTTCTCAGATCATATGTCCAGAGATCAAACCTGTTACTGAACTATGATTCAAACTCAAGCCGATATTGCACCAAGCCCTAGAAAAACATGTACCCGGTGGTTATAATTGAAGTGCAGCTACTCACAGAGGTCCATTGTGGGCTGTAATTATCGTATGATAGCGAAACTTGGTGGATATTCTAATGCATTAATGCGGGACCGATTTGCGCGGGAAAAAAAATGTTCCGATTTCGGCCATCCAGATGTAAATCTGGCTCTGCGAATGCAAGAAACATGTACAGAAACGTTTCCTTATGTGATGGATTAGGAATGGGACATGGACAGAAAAGGTCGAACAAGTGAGACAATGTAGATTTTATTATTAACGGCCGCTTACACAGTTTGTCCACTGGAGACATCAACGAAATGTGCATCCATAAAACGATGTGATCAACAGTGGTCACAGCAGTTCTGCTAGAATCTGAGCAATGTGTTCCTATATATTGTCCTACAGATCAGGTAGAGACCTAACATGCCCCTGGTAAAAGCATTTGTTTAGACATCGTCAGAGTGAAAAGTCATATAGATTCAGATCAGGTAATCTTGCAGGTCATGCGTCTGGGAAATCTCTGGAGATAACATGTTTGTGGGAGGTTGCATTAAGCAGATCTTTCACTGAGCGAGCGACATTAGGTGTTCTTGCATGGAAACAGCTGCAGTCTTCCAAAGCAGAAATCAGATCCTGTACAAGGTCGTCTCGATAATGTGTAGAAGTCATGAATCCCTTACAGACACTCTGGGTGTATTCTCTTAATAGAAGAATGAACCAAGTATTAAGGTGCTTGTGAATCCACACCACACAGTCACATACGGTGAGTGCAATGGCTCTTTATGCACAACGCATGTGTTAACAGTACCCCAAATGTGGCAGTTCTCTGTATTCTCTACACCCTGTAGTTTTCCTTGTCACTCCATAGAATATTGTCCAGCCACGTGTTGTCAACTTTGATACATGCCAGAAGATAGAAAGCAAATTCAGATCATTGCCGTGGATCACGACGTTTCAGTTGCTGCCCTACCAGGATCTTGTATGGGTAACAGTGTAAAATAAACTGCAAAACTTTCTGTACCATTGACCATGGGATGGTCAATCCTCGTGACAAAGCATGAGCGCTAAGACTACCCGGCGCACGTGATGCATGGTCAGTTACAGCAGCAGCAACTCGTCGGTAACTTATATCAGGATAGGACGCCTCCCTCTTCTAGGTGCCACACGACGCTCGCCTGTGTTTTCGAATTTCATTATCAACTTCTTTAAACCATTTAATGACATTGGGCTTCTCCTCAGATCCTTCATTTCGTGATGCTGTGTCAATGCACCAATGCAGTTGCTGCCATTTTCATAAAATATTTTCGCTAGCAGAACACAGACTCTCTTCTCGATAGCAACATTGTTTACTCATGTAATGGCTTATCAAATGACAGCATCGATATCATACGGTCATAAGGTGTAAAGCGCCAGATTTTCACCTGGTGGCCACAACTGTAACAAAGTTGTTTTCCAAAATAATTGGTGCCACATCTGCATATCTAGCAAATTTCGCTGTAATACAAAACTATGAATTACCATGATAATAAATTCATTGTACAAAACCTCTCCCAGTAAGATATTTGTAATATCGCCCGGAGGAGCAAAAATTAAAGTCCAAATATGTATTGATGACACGGGGAGCAAAATAGGAAATAGCAAACCAAAAATTGAAAAATGAATCACATCTTCAAATGTAACAGTAAACTACAGAATTTTGACACTATGCAACTGCCAAATGATGGTAAACTCTGTATCAGTAATGAATGCTAGTAATGTTGTAAAGCTCTGGAAATTGCCAAAACACTACTAAGCTCTGGGGCGCAAGAAAGCCCATCACATTCCAGAAATATAATTTGCGAATGAATTAGTTCTTCTTACACATAGTTTTTTCAGATACAGTGAACTGTTCCCATGACTGGAAAAAGGCAAAGCTCATACAAAAAAAAGTCATCAGAAGGGAGCCACAGAATTACTATCCTAAGCACTTCCATCCTTTTATAGTAGATTTCTAGAATAGTCTAGAAGTTTGGACGTCTTTGGTTCAAATGGTTCAAATGGCTCTAAGCACTATGAGACTTAACATCTGAGGTCTTCAGTCCCCTAGACTTAGAACTACGTAAACCTAACTAACCTAAGGACATCACACACATCCATATCCAAGGCAGGATTCGAACCTGCGACCGTAGCGGTCGCGTGGTTCCAGACTGAAGCGCCTAGAACAGCTCATCCACAGCGGCCGGAGGACATCTTTCTGTAGCAAGTTTAACTCTATGGCAAATATTGTGGATTTTAAAACTTCACTTTAAAACATCTCATGCCTTTCACATGCAATATTACAAAGACAATGGGCACTAGTATCCACACTTATTTGGTGAAAATTGGAACATTAAGAGTGGATACATGTGCGTAAAATGTACTTTACACCACTGATAAGATAGATGACTATTATGATTAAAATGACCTCTAATAATGGAAATTCATTATTATGCGAAGCACTCATATTCTGCAATAAGAGCCACTAATCATCATAGTAAAACGTTAAAAGCCGCCAGGATATGTTTTGGGGAATCTTCCTCTATCTGGTTTGTGTGAACCAGGCTCGGACCTACAAGGGAGCAAACCGGGGTATTAGCCCCGGGCGGTAATTTCAGGTGGCGCCAAATTCATATTCTTGAAGAAAAAATAACCTTCTTCCACAAAGCGCCTAGAATCCAGCGCAAGTTGGTCTATCGATTACTCATATTATTTCGAAACGCATATCTGCTGGTGTTTGAACATTTTTGAACGCGCTCCAACCTGATTTCGGAACAAATCATAGATATTTTTGAATACATGCATCGTGTATGTGATGTCTCTGCAAGGGGAATCCACGTCCATCTAGAAATAAAAAACTATTCTGCAGATAAAAAAGACAGGGCTATACGAGCTGAGCTGCATAAACCTGAACAGGTGAATATCAATTGCTGTTTCTTTATGTGGTTGACTGGGTGTGCAAATGATCAGCGTTGTTATAATTATTAGCGAAATCCATGGATTCAGACTACCAGGCTGGAAATAAACGACTCACAGAAATAACAGGTAAGAAAGATTACATATTATCTTCTCGATGTATGTGAGACAATGAAATTTTGACAGAAAATTTTTGCTGGATCGCTACACTACCAGTCCCCAGTTAGCAGCCGCTTAAATTCAGTTCTTGCAGTAGGGCGGAAAAAGCTTTGTAAGAACACATTACAACGCCTAACCGGATAATAAACGAGGAATAACTAAACCGATGAGCACTACTTTTCGATCTTGTGCTTGGGAAACTGGATCTTATGACTAAAATGTGAAACTGTTTCCTAAGATAAAACATTTTGCTTGTAGAAGGCCTAACAGGCATTTGATATTGGTATGTGGTAAATACACTCCTGGAAACTGAAATAAGATCACCATGAATTCATTGTCCCAGGAAGGGGAAACTTTATTGACACATTCCTGGGGTCAGATACATCACATGACCACACTGACAGAACCACAGGCACATAGACACAGGCAACACAGCATGCACAATGTCGGCACTAGTACAGTGTATATCCACCTTTCGCAGCAATGCAGGCTGCTATTCTCCCATGGAGACGATCGTAGAGATGCTGGATGTAGTCCTGTGGAACGGCTTGCCATGCCATTTCCACCTGGCGCCTCAGTTGGACCAGCGTTCGTGCTGGACGTGCAGACCGCGTGAGACGACGCTTCATCCAGTCCCAAACATGCTCAATGGGGGACAGATCCGGAGATCTTGCTGGCCAGGGTAGTTGACTTACACCTTCTAGAGCACGTTGGGTGGCATGGGATACATGCGGACGTGCATTGTCCTGTTGGAACAGCAACTTCCCTTGCCGGTCTAGGAATGGTAGAACGATGGGTTCGATGACGGTTTGGATGTACCGTGCACTATTCAGTGTCCCCTCGACGATCACCAGAGGTGTATGGCCAGTGTATGAGATCGCTCCCCACACCATGATGCCGGGTGTTGGCCCTGTGTGCCTCGGTTGTATGCAGTCCTGATTGTGGCGCTCACCTGCACGGCGCCAAACACGCATACGACCATCATTGGCACCAAGGCAGAAACGACTCTCATCGCTGAAGACGACACGTCTCCATTCGTCCCTCCATTCACGCATGTCACGACACCACTGGAGGCGGGCTGCACGATGTTGGGGCGTGAGCGGAAGACGGCCTAACGGTGTGCGGGACCGTAGCCCAGCTTCATGGAGACGGTTGCGAATGGTCCTCGCCGATACCCCAGGAGCAACAGTGTCCCTAATTTGCTGGGAAGTGGCGGTGCGGTCCCCTACGGCACTGCGTAGGATCCTACGGTCTTGGCGTGCATCCGTGCGTCGCTGCGGTCCGGTCCCAGGTCGACGGGCACGTGCACCTTCCGCCGACCACTGGCGACAACATCGATGTACTGTGGAGACCTCACGCCCCACGTGTTGAGCAATTCGGCGGTACGTCCACCCGGCCTCCCGCATGCCCACTATACACCCTCGCTCAAAGTCCGTCAACTGCACATACGGTTCACGTCCACGCTGTCGCGGCATGCTACCAGTGTTAAAGACTGCGATGGAGCTCCGTATGCCACGGCAAACTGGCTGACACTGACGGCGGCGGTGCACAAATGCTGCGCAGCTAGCGCCATTCGACGGCCAACACCGCGGTTCCTGGTGTGTCCGCTGTGCCGTGCGTGTGATCATTGTTTGTACAGCCCTCTCGCAGTGTCCGGAGCAAGTATGGTGGGTCTGACACACCAGTGTCAATGTGTTCTTTTTTCCATTTCCAGGAGTGTATGTTTGATGGATTCCATTTCAGAATACACACGTTTGAATTCCACAGAGTGTAATATAGTGACGTGCGATAGAAGAATGCTTCGTGAAGATCAATGTTAAAGAAATTTGTACTATTAAGCTTAGAAAGTTGTACTTTTGGAATTAGGTTCAGTTGGTTATAAAAACCTTCTGTACAGGTCTTCAGGAAGCCAACTGTTTTTTTTTAAATTATTCCAATTTTTTGAACTCTGAAAAGAGTTTAATATTTAAGTTAAAGAGTTCCACCTTTGGAATCACGTTCAGTTTACCGCAAAAATGTATGGTAGAAGTATTTATGCCAATACCTCCTTTACTTTCTTAATTATAAAATAAAAACTAATTTTCATGCCAAAAACTATAAAAAACGAGTTATGTTACATTACCTTAGTATATAAGGTACAAGACTAAAATGAGAGCACTGTAATTGATATAAGTAATAATGAAACTGTACCAATTTTCACTATGATTTTTTAGGGGAGAAGTCAACATTACACCCTTCAATGCAGAAGCTTGTTAATACAAACACTTTATTATCCCACATATCACCATGAGAACCAGAAAAACAAGAGAGAGCAAAGAACTTGATAAACAAAAAAGCATAAAAGACAAAGATCACTCACACATCATTGGGTCATGGATTGTTTGTACCTTAACGACTGCCATCAGCTTTATGGATTCTCAATGTGTCTGCCAGATCATTCGCCACCATCAGCCTCACCCCCTCCTCTTTCCAGAGAGCTGTAGCACAGCAACGGCTGTCATGTGTTACCTAATGTTGATCTTGGAAGTTCAGCATCTGCATTGATTGCGAAAAATCAGATGCACCGCAAAACCATGGAAACCTGCATATCAAAAATCTCCATGGTTGCGTCTGCACACCTTGCAAGGAAGATTGTATTGGAATTGGTTCCGATAAGCATACATCCAAATTACCCTGATATCCATGCACAGATCTCCACCTGAACCCACATGCCAAGGTGCAAGATAAGGCAGCTGTGAGCACGAGGTTCATATGCTCCACCATCCTGTCACTGGAGGGATGGTAGCTTATAGTCCTTACACGTTTAGAATCACACAAACACAAAAGTTCCTCGAATAGTTGCCAATCAAGAAACCTGCCTTTGTCTCACATTATCACCAGAGGGAGACCAAATCAGGGAAATGAAGACGAAACAATAGCATGGTTGAATGAAACAGCTGAGATGTTAGGGACAGGAACTGCTTGAAGCCATCTAGTAAAGCTGTCCTACACAGCAACCACCCCCTCAGATGGGGGTAGGGGATCGATAATATTAACATGAAGACGAGCGATCCTCCCAGATTCTGAAGGAAAACCTTCCACAGGGGCCAACATGCCTCAACAGATTTTATACGTTTGACACTGAATGCAGCTACAAGCCAATTGAAGTCAATCTTTCTGCACCCTGCAGTGTTTCCCTCTAGAATTTACTACATGTAAACGCCAGAGACATTTTAAGTGAAATTTTTCACATTGAGTCATGGCAAGGCTAGAATATTAATGTATTGATTGCAATGCCATACCTGAATCCAAATTCTAGATAAAAATGGAATTACTGATTGCTGTTAAAAGATGACATTTATGCACTGACATATTGCAGGTTCCTACCTGTTCATTTTGGTGAGGTCCGATACATCAAACTGGTGGAGCGATTGCTGACATCATTGTTCGACAGCAATTGACTGACCAACCTCACAAGTTTCCGACTCAAAAAATGTATGCAAGGAACTAAATGAAATGATTGTCAAATTTAACTCAGGGAGGTTCTGCTTAGGGATACTGTGTAAACAACGAATGAACACGTAATGTGTTTAGTCGTAGTACCCTCGAACAATTCATAATCAACCTATCTTTACGGCCTTTGAAAAAAATACAAAAAGTCTTACAAAATTATGGCTATTAACGTTTCAGGTTATTTGCAAACCACAACACAAGGCATTTTTTGTGTTTCACTGTTATCATCGCCTGAGTTTCGACGCGGATAAATTATTAACACATGTTATTCGCATTTGTACTTGGACGCGTCATCACTATTCACTTGAAAACTTTTTGCCGAACAAATCGTCTTTGAAAACTTTTCTGTTCTGTCGCGCACCTCGTCTGCAGATTTATTGTCTGAACTGAGACAGTAATATTTGTTAGAATTAGTTTTATTGTTATATTAGTTCGTTACTGCAGTGCATTTTACATCAATAACGTTTCTTAATGGCGAAGTTACCCATGAGAAGCATTCAGTCTGTGAGAACGTCTTACGAATACTTTTTGTCATGTCTTCAAACATTTTTACGAGTCAAGTGGTACACTGCTTATGGTTTTATCAGACGTAACGTGCGGTATATTTTTAACGGCTTGCGCTTGAGATGGGAAACAAATCCCACACGGCCTATATTTGTTGTTCACGTTCTTGTTATTGCGCTGATCTGTCTTCCAAACGAGCTTCAGAACAGAAATAACTAGGTCCCGAATGGTTTTCACGTTCACTGCGGGAAATTGTACTACTAGGGGTGTGCATTACTGATCCAGTAAGCAATGAATCGTTCGAAAAGCGTTTACTTGAGTATTTCTGTGAAGCTTATCTCGTGTTTTTGTCTCGAGGACAGAGGTATTTCCGTGGACTTAGCACCCCACTATCGCCTGTTCGCACGTTTCGCACCGCGCGGGATTAGCCGAGCAGTCTAGGGCGCTGTCGTTATGGGCTGTGTGGTTGGTCCCGGCGGAGGTTCGAGTCCTCCCTCAGGCCTGGGTCTGTGTGTTTGTCCTTAGGATAATTTAGGTTAAGTAGTGTGTAAGTTTAGGGACTGATAACCTTAGCAGTTAAGTCCCATAAGATTTCACACACATTTCTGAACGTTTCGCCCGAAGTTTGGCAGAAATATGGCCGCCGTAGCGGCGCTGTCCACACTCTCTCTATCCAGGCTATCTAGTCTAGGCCAGTTGTAGCCGCCACTACTTGCATGCACGATAAGGGGCCGTCATCCATAACATCACTCACTGTGGCAGACGAATTAATGCTTGAATAGGCAGTCGCCAAAGCATCCGCCTCCTGTGCCAGTTCATCCACAGAGTCCAGGGAAAGCAGAGCGAACGACTCGTACATTCTGAGCTGGCCACGGAGTCAAGGTAGTTTCAATGATTGCTCTGACAACAGTTTGTTTTCTGCCAGCCCATGTAGTAACAGGAGCATCTAGGACGGAGAATTATTGTCACAAAATTCACTATCCAAAATGCACTGAAGTCGCGATTCCGGGGGTAAAAGCAAACGCTGCCGCCCAGTTTCTTTGAATAATGCATACAACTGTTGAGTCAAAATATCGTCAAGTTGTTCAGTTACACTTAATTCCAGCTGGAAAATAATCAAATTACGTAAACTGATCAGCATCTGAGACAACAGTATGCAGCTGGAAAATGGCTCTCATCTGCGTTAGCCAAAGTTGTTCTCTACGTAGGGAAAAATTGGGATCTTTGTAGGTCTTCAACTGACAACGGCGTAAAAAATTTCGTAGTCAAGAAGGGTGATGAATGAGCGCTGCTGCTGATGCTGGAAGCATCCTTCGCCATCCACACCGATATTATAGAAAGACAGATGTGCTTGCACTCGAGAGTGATTCGATTGGCGTCAGTATACAGAAAAGTTTTACGCACACTACAGTACATGCCATGATTCTGTCGGCGCTCGTGTCCACTAGCGTCGGATGACATTAATGACGACTTACATAATTGTTTTTAGGCCAAATGAGATATTGCTTTTATCTTGTGAAACTGTGTAAAAGTGAACTTACTTGAATTAACAATTTAACTGGAAAACCCGTGTTTCATTTTCAATGTTCTGTGTTATGTGCTGCCCGCTATATTAGAAAAAAACCACGTGACAAATGTCTGAGATTATTCTCCACTTTAAGGCGAGTAACTGACTTTACGTAATTAAGAGTAAAGAGTAGAAATCGTCTCTGAACTGTGTTCACAGCTGAGTACCTTAGAACAAGCTTTAATGACTTTCAAAACTAGTTCTTGTGAATGTATAGTTTTGTCAAAATATATTGCTCAGTTAAATGACAGTAGAATTATATTTATCATTGTCGTTATTGGCCCCACTACGTTGTTCTTATTACAGTTAGAACATTTTATTTCATTTTCGGCAATCTTGATAGTGGATCTGTGGACTGAAGACTGAATAGTACATTCTCCATCGCTTTCTGGCTGTTGGCACACATAGCTTCCTGGCTCTTGGCTGTGGCATCCAAAAATCACACAAAACTACCTAACATTTCAACTTATAAAACTAAAATTTAACAATCAAAAACATTTTCACTTGCTGTCCACAGCATGTCCACAAAGAATCAATGGTAGTTGATGGAGGACCAAGACAAGAAATTAATTTCCATAAATATTCCCAAAATTTTGATGGTTCCCATGTAAGGACGTCCATGCTGACCATAGAAGCAGAGGCACCCTCTGTTCCTTGAAGAACTGCTATACAAAACTAACCACAAGTGGCTATGCCATATGGTGGTGAAATACAGCATAATATGTAACTCTTTGAATAAATAACAGTATCTGTGTCTCTGAAATCTCTCTCTGATGTCTAGATTGTACTCAATATGTTGGAATCGAGTTTATGTGGCTTCCTAAACCAATATATTGCCAAGGAGGCTGCAAGACTGGTCACCACAGTACCATCTAACACATATGTAGTCATCACTGTATGATTTGATGGTGTGGAACTCTTCCAAAGGCACTACATTTCGCCACAAAGAACACCAGCGATGTTACTCATGAGCTCATTGCAGTCTCAGGCCTCTGTGGTTTCTGTCAAAATGAAAGATAATGCAGCGAAATAGGTTCCACCAGTGCAGTCTGCAGCAGAAAATGTTGAGTTGACGACAAAGATACATTGACACACTTTGCAGTGCTTCAGTGTCATTTCAACATACAACGATAGCTTAGTACTATGGTCACACTATATCACTATGTATGATCATCTGCTGTATACTACTTCTATACACATCGCTATTGTAGCAGCGTGCACAAATGTCACTGTATGGCAATCCTTTATTCCAGATACCCATCGCTCTGCCTCATTTGCATGTTGATATGGTGCTGTTTGTCTTCTCTGAGGAATATTGGCATTGTAATGACCCAGCCTATTTCAGGCAGCTTCACATCAGGTTGGGCAAGTGAAGTCATGAGGGAGAAGGCAGATTCAGGCTGGTGCATATAGTGAAACAGTGCTAGCATTGTAGATATTTATTCAAACAGCCTTATACAGCAATCTATTCCACCTCAGAGTCACACTGTGTAGGTGCAAATGCAGCTAATTGCAGAATGGGCAAGGCCCCAATCATGCACTGGTAACTGTGACCGAGTGGTTCTAGGCACTTCAGTCCAGAACCGATGCTGCTGCTTTGGTTGCAGGTTCGAATCCTGCCTCGTTCATGGATGTGTGTGACGTCCTTAGGTTATTTAGGTTTAAGAAGTTCTAAGTCTAGGGGACTGATGACCTCAGATGTTAAGTCCCATAGTGCTTAGAGCCATTTGAACCATTTGAGCCCAATCATGCAATGACATCCACTGCACTGAGTCATGGTGGCAACTGTTGTCACACCCATGGGCTGCCAGCAGGCAAAGATGAATGTGGCTGCTCAGGTCCTCCAGAGTTGTGTTGAGTAAGCACCCCCGCTTGTGCTCATTATATACATGTTGTACTCTAGGGTGCGACAGCCAGTGTTAGATGTCCTAACGCCAATGAGCAATGCCCTAGTATCCCCACAAGATTAGATCAGGATGGTGGCCAATGACATCTATGTGGCTAGGAGGCTGTGAGGATGCGCCTCCGCTAGCTGGATAGTAGACAGCTTGCAGTCCATTTGTCGAAGTTGCTCAGAGGTCAGAGGCTGGCTGGACCTCAGCTCCCCACATAGGTGAAACTTCCTCAGGTACCAAAGCCACCACCAGACAGGTATGGTGCACCTCACAGTCGAACTGAATGATTTAATCAGCAGACAGGTTGCCAACTGATGTCCATCTCCAAGGGTTGGTCATGGTTTCTCTGAAACTCAGAAGCCCATCATTCTCTCTAGTTCAATGTGCAGACAGAAAGGCAACATGACTGAATCCCTTGAGCCCCTAGGCTCGATCATTTATACCATTACAGCTACACTTCTGATCTAGTCCAATAGGTATGGGACATAATCAGTGGAAGGCAATGGAAAACCACCACTGGAATCACTCCTCTAAATGCTCATGCGGTAGACCGCTCTGACGAGGCTTCCCCCATGATAAGACCTGCCATACAGCAGAACACAAAGTAATAGGTACAGGAAGGGGAGGCTGTCAAAGCTTATAGGTGACAGTGTAGTGGGTGGTGGTGGGATCACTCATGGAAAAATTCCTGTAGTAGTTGGTGTTAGAGCTACACCATTTTTAGATTGAATTCAGCTTATAGGTACACCTGCTTAAACGAAGTCCCTCTAACTAAGGACCTATCTTCAGAAAATGTCATGTTTCCAAGTAGAGAGGAAATTAACATATTTAATCAAAGTGTAAGAGATATTAGAGTTAAAGTTAGTGAACTGCTTATAGATTTTGATTCTGAAATTATTGGTATACCGGAGCACCACTTAAATAATTTGACAATTCAGAGGCTTCCTTTACCAGGTTACAGATTAGCTGGCTGTTTTTCAAGGAGTTCCTTGCAGGGTGGGGGAGTGACTATGTACGTAAAAATCAGTATTCCGTTTGAGTCCATAGACATATCACGGCACTGCACTCTGACTTCAGAGCATTTATGCTCAAGCTAGAGAGGGTTCTTGATTCACTTTGTAGGAAGTACCAGAAATTAATTATATGTGGTGACTTCAATATAAATTTTGTATTTGGTGGAGCAGAAAAAGGGTGTTGGTAGATCTCCTAAATTCATATGATCTGATGCAGACTGTGTTTCTCCCAACTAGGGTGCAGGGTAACACTAGCAGAGCCATAGAAAATATTTTTGTTTATTCATCATTATGAGGTGGGCATTCTGTTAGTAAAAGGGTGAATGGCCTTTCAGACTATGGTGCACAAATTTTAACACCAAAAGGCTTTTGTACTCAAACAAATATCATATATAACTACAAACTGTATAGGAAAGCTAATACAATAGCAATAGAGAGAAAAAAGAGTGGCAGGATGTTTATAGTGCTGATAACATAGGTGACAAATATAATGCTTTCCTTAACACATTTCTCATACTCTTTGAGAGTTGCTTTCCAGTAGAACACTCTAAACAGGGTTCTAGCAGTGACAGGCAGCCTGGGTGGCTGACTATCAGGATAAGGATATCATATAGAACAAAGTGGGAATTATATCAAAATGTTAGAAGTAGTCACAATCAAGCTACAGTAGCCCATTACAAACAGTATTGTAAGGTGCTTAAAAATGTTATTAGGAAGGCAAATAGTATGGGATATGCAAATAGAATAGCTTATTCACAGGATAAAATTAAAACTATATGGTCAGTTGTGAAGAAAATGTCTGATCAGGATCACGAATTTGACAATATAATGTCAGTTTGTAGTAAAAATATTGCTGTTACTGATAAGTCAGATATATGTACAGTATTTAACAATCATTTTCTGAGCATTGTTGGTGAATTAAATAAGAATTTAGTTTCTACAGGGAAACATACAACTCTCTTGGCAAATGCCTTTCCAAGACTGATGTCGGAAATACTCCTCTGTGATATAGACAAGGGGTGATAGATTTAATAATTAAATCACTGAAGACTAAGGGCTCTCATGGATATGGTAGAGTGCCTAGCAGAATATTAAAGTACTGTGCTGCACATGCTAGCCCTGTATTTAGCCACACTTGTAATTTTTCATTTCGGAATTGTCAGTTTCCTGGACGATTAAAGTACTCCGTAGTAAAGTTGCTCTATAAAAAGGGATAAAGGGATAATGTAGAAAACTGTAGACCTATTTCTAGCGCCATGAGTGTTTGCTAAACTTATTGAAAAGGCTGTGTATGTATGGATAACTGATCAACTTATATCACATGATTCGCTGTCAAATGTACAGTTCAGCTTTAGTAGTCGTTTAACAACTGAAAATGCTATATTCTCCTTTGTCTGTGAGGTACTGGAAGGATTAAACAAAAAGTTTCGAATGCTAGGCAGATTTTTATGTAAATAAGGCGTTTTACTGTGTTGATAACAAAATATTGCTCCAGAAGTTGGACCATTACAGAATACAGGGAGTAACTTGCAATTGGTTCACTTCTTACTTTAGCAATAGACAGCAAAAGGTCATTACTCACAGTGTTGAGAATGGCTGTGATATGTGGTCTGAGTGGGGTTCGGTCAAAGGAGGGGGTGCCCCACGGATCAGTGTTGGAGTCACTCCCGTTCGTTATTTATATAAATGATATGCCATCTAGTATTATGGATAAATCTAATATATTTCTGTTTGCTGATGACACTAGCTTGGTAGTAAAGGATGTTTTGTGCAGTTTCAAATAGTGCAGTTCATGACATAAGTTCATGGCTTGTAGAAAATAAACTAACGCTAAATAACAGTAATATTCAGTTTCTGCAGTTTCTAACACAGAATTCAAGAAAACCCGACGTTTTAATTTCACAGAATGGGCGTATAATTAGTGAAACTGAACAGTTCAAATTTATAGATGTTCAGATAGATAGTAAACTGTCATGGAAAGCCCATGTTCAGGATCTTCTTCAAAGACATAATGCTTCCATTTTTACTATTCGAACGGTACCTGAAGCAAGTGATCGTGCGACATGGGAATTAGTCCACTTTGCTTATTTTCATTCGCTTGTGTCGTATGGTATTATATTTTGGGGTTACTCTTTCCCTTATAAAAAGATATTTTTGTCTCAGAAACGAGCGGTTCGGGCAAAAACTGGTGTATGTTTACAAACTTTTTGTCAACCCCTGTTCATGAGTATGGGTATTTTGACATTGGCCTCTCAATATATATATACATAGGGTGTTACAAAAAGGTACGGCCAAACTTTCAGGAAACATTCCTCACTCACAAATAAAGAAAAGATGTTATGTGGACATGTGTCCGGAAACGCTTAATTTCCATGTTAGAGCTCATTTTAGTTTCGTCAGTATGTACTGTACTTCCTCGATTCACCGCCACTTGGCACAATTGAAGGAAGGTAATGTTGACTTCGGTGTTTGTGTTGACATGCGACTCATTGCTCTACAGTACTAGCATCAAACACATCAGTACGTAGCATCAACAGGTTAGTGTTTATCACGAGCGTGGTTTTGCAGTCAGTGCAATGTTTACAAATGCGGAGTTGGCAGATGCCCATTTGATGTTTGGATTAGCACGGGGCAATAGCCGTGGCGCGGTACGTTTGTATCGAGACAGATTTCCAGAACGAAGCAATTGATCGGCGTCTTAGTGAGCACGGAACATTCCAGCCTATGACTCGCGACTGGGGAAGACCTAGAACGACGAGGACACCTGCAATGGACGAGGCAATTCTTCGTGCAGTTGACGATAACCCTAATGTCAGCGTCAGAGAAGTTCCTGCTGTACAAGGTAACGTTGACCACGTCACTGTATGGAGAGTGCTATGGGAGAACCGGTATTTTCCGTACCATGTACAGCGTGTGCAGGCACTATCAGCAGCTGATTGGTCTCCACGGGTACACTTCTGCGAATGATTCATCCAACAATGTGTCAAGCCTCATTTCGGTGCAAATGTTCTCTTTACGGATGAGGCTTCATTCCAACGAGATCAAATTGTAAATTTTCACAATCAACATATGTGGGCTGACGAGAATCCACACGCAATTGTGCAATCACGTCATCAACACAGATTTTCTGTGAACGTTTGGGCAGGCATTGTTGGTGATGTCTTGATTGGGTCCCATGTTCTTCCACCTACGCTCAATGGAGCACGTTATCATGATTTCATACGGGTATACTCTACCTGTGCTGCTAGAACATGTGCCTTTACAAGTACGAGACAACATGTGGTTCATGCACGATGGAGCTACTGCACATTTCAGCCGAAGTGCTCGTACGCTTCTCAACAACAGATTCGGTGACCGATGGATTGGTAGAGGCAAACCGATTCCATGGCCTCCACGCTCCTGACCTCAACCCTATTGACTTTCATTTATGGGGGCATTTGAAAGCTCTTGTTTACGCAATCCCGGTACCAAATGTAAAGACTCTTCGTGCTCGTATTGTGGACGGCTGTGATACAATACGCCATTCTCCAGGGCTGCATCAGTGCATCAGGGATTCCATGCGACGGAGGGTGGATGCATGTATCCTCACCAACGGAGGACATTTTGAACATTTCCGGTAACGAAGTGTTTGGAGTCACGGTGGTACGTTCTGTTGCTGTGTGTTTCCATTCCATGATTAATGTTATTTGAAGAGAAGTAATAAAATGAGCTCTAACATGAAAAGTAAGCGTTTCCGGACACATGTCCACATAACATATTTTCTTTCTTTGTGTGTGAGGAATGTTTTCTGAAAGTTTGTCCATACCTTTTTGTAACACCCTGTATATATTCTTTACTGTTATTTCTTGTTAACATCAACTTATTCCTAAGATTAGCAGCTTTCACTCAGTTAATACTCAGCAAAAATCAAACCTGCATTTGGATCGGACTTCCTTAACTCTTGTGCAGTCTAATGCTGCATCCATTTTTAATAAGCTACCACTCGAATTAAAAAAAAAAAAACCTTAGCAGTAATCAACGCGATTTCAAATTGAAACTGAAAATTTTCCTCATGGACCACTCCTTCTATTCTGTCGAGGACTTCCTTGAAAAATTAAGCTGATTCTTGTTGTATTGTTGACAGCGTTTACTTAAACTTATGGCTTCTCTTTCTTCGGGTTCATAAACATTTTATTTTTATCAGTTATTACTTTTACATCGTAATTTCATGTACTGACATGTTCCATGACCTTGGATGGTACTTGTTCCTCAATTTGGTCCTACGGAAGTAGATGTGTAAATAAAAATATAGGGATGAGTAAATTTACTTCCTTTTACTTGTCCTGTCAGCTTTTCTAGCTCGCTCTGCTCGTAGCATGGGTTAAATTTACAATGTGTGGATTTCTTGGCAGCACACAAGTGCCCATGTTCCATAGACTCGACTGTTGACTGATGTGGCAAGCCCATCTAGCCAGAATGTTTTAACGTATGTCAAGAATACTGGCTAGTGGCTTGCTTGATTATACATCATTAGAACTGGCCTCAACGGCCAAGCTGTATTAGGAATAAGACTTTAAAAATTCAAAATTCCCATTCCGAATATTTTAAGGTGACAGAACACCTCCCCTCTTTTGAAAGATTCCTCCCAAATCTTCCAAGACGTGTCTCTAATTAAAATGACTCTCAACCCAAAGAAATTCCATATTGTGCTGCAGATTGCTATGGAACCATGGGCTGTCCCACGGGGTTGTCTCTCTTATCCACTACTAACATGAACGTACTGTCAAGGTTGATCTCCAGTGCCTTACTACAATACAGTCCTTAATCTAATGCTTAAATCACTTAATGAAAAGGTTTTGCTTTCATCAACTATCCCCTCGGCCTATGCCAGCTAATCACTCAATTGGCAAGTGATGCGTCAGTGGATCTGTAGTCTGTACACATTTATGTTTATTACAGAAATAAAATATGCAAATAACTAGTAGAAACACGCACAACTGGTAACGAAAATTCTTAGCAATATAATTTTGTGCTGGTGATTTCCTTGAAATGTAACATCTGTTCCATTGAAATTTGATACCTTTGTCTACTGAACGCATACGTTCAGACTGAGGGTGACATTAAGGAAGGTTAAATTCTGGGTGGGTAATACCCTTGGAGCTCCTTCTAACCAGTATTCCACGTCAGTGTCATGACAGTCATACCAATGAGCGTAGCTGGAAGGCCGAAATCCTTCACGACTGTCTCACAAGCTGTACCCTTAATGACAATATCGCTTCCCAGTTACTCTAATTTTCTCAGCCTTTCGGGTTTCTCTTTTCCATAGCAATCTGCATACACAATTTCTGACGAAAACACCAGGTACAGTCCATGCGTCGCTACCTTCTGGAAGTAAGACCGCGTTGGCAAAATTTTTTCAACAACTTGTTTCACTCGCTTTCCCTTAAAACGCAATCACCTCATATGTCTGCATATCAGTCTGTACTAGTGTGTTCGGACAGACAACAATACTCCTTTGAGTGCGCTTCTCCAAATCCGCTAAAGACATAGCCACATGAGCTTTCCTACTATACGAAATCAACAATACCTCCTGTGTCCTTATTCGTATCCATTTTTAGATTAACCACCAAGTCGCTACCTGAGGAGCGGAACCGTCCATTACCTCCTCCGTCCTTCCGAAACGAGTGACCAATGACAAATAGAAAACAACAATCAACAGCAACAAAAAACTGACAATAACCCTACAATAATAAAAGAAACACATACGTGACAGTGATATAAACCCGCTAAATCCGCCTGAACACGAACATAACGCGAAACATGCCCGTACCACAAATACCAAAGAATATATCTAACACCAACTTAACAATGCAAAGAGTTTAACAGCATTACTGATTACATAAACTCAAGGCATAAGGCATATCTTTTACCTTCTGCTGTCTAACTGCTAGGGGTTCCTTCTTTCAGTTTACCGCACCCTAGTGTACCAGGTCGGTTGCAGCTAATTGTGAATCGTGGTACCGCATCCACAATACGCTTAAATGGTTTCACCCGACTAATATACATCATAGACGATTTCTTAGAAATCTGTACCCATGCCTTAACTGGAGAGGTCATCTTCATGACCTGATATGGTCCATGATATTTGCTCAACAGCTTCTTCGTCTTCCCGCTGATAATCCGATATGGTTAAATTTTCTTTGATAGCATCAGTCTTGTCCACCTTACCTGTTATCAAACAATTCTTCCCTGGTGTTAACACATTTAACGAATTCAAATAATGTGAGACGTCGACTATTAACTGTTATGTTACCACTCTACTTACCTTTGACTCAGTTTTTTCCTTAAAGGCTGCCTTCAGTTTAGCCAGCATTCACAGTCGATCATCAGAAAACAAGTGTATTTCGTATTTGTGGCTGGTGCAATAACATTCCAACAGGTGATTTTTTTCAACTTATAATAATGGGATGCTATATGGCCTCCTAACGGTATGAAAAGTAAAGCAACTCCTATTCAGCACGGAACGACCTTTGGACAATTGCATAGAGGCCATAGTTTTCCTACTGCAGAACTTAAATCTGCTTTGCTGATCATTTTGCTATAATATTGACCGTCAATATTTAAAAATATTGGCGCTCGCTCAAAATTTTGCGCAATATATCTATAACTGCAAGGTGACAATTATTGAACTATATGAGTGAACGTAAATTAGTTACAAATTACGGCGTGCACACACTTTATTCAACACGTAAACGTCACTACAGGTATTCGGATTTGGGTTATGACATGTTCGATACGCCTGCCATCATTGGCCATGATGCGGCGCAAACGAATAGCGAAATACTGCAAGACCCACTGAAGTGTAGGAACATCGATGCTGTCGATAACCTCTTGAATGGCTGTTCTCAGCTCAGCAATGGTTTTGGGGCTATTGCTGTACATCTTGTCTGCAATGTAACCCCATCCGGAGAATAAGGCGGCCAGTCGAGGCCCATGCCAGTGGCCTCTGGGAATCCGAGAGCCAGAATGCTGTACCTAAAGTTCCAGGACATCAAACACTCTCCTGCTTCGATGAGGTCGAGCTCCGTTTTGCATGAACCACATCTTGTCGAAATCAGGGTTTCTTTGGATAATGGGGATGAAATCATCTTCCAGAAACTTCACGTACCGTTCGGTAGTCACCGTGCCATCAAGGAATAGCGCACCGATTATTCCGTTACTACACATTGCACACCACACAGTCACCTGTTATGGGTGAAGAGACTTATCGATCGTGAAATACGAATTCCCAGTCTTCCACTGCGACAATTTTGCTTATTGACGAACGCATCGAAATGAAAGTGGACTTCGTCGCTAAACCAAACCGTCGAGCGCATACTAATTCTCATCATGACCTGTGGACAACTGTGTAATTAGAACGTCCTAACGCAAACCGTTCAGAAGTTAGGACAATTTTATTTCGTATAGGTGAGTAATTGTCACCCTGTATAGATACATGATTACTCTGCAGTTCACAATAAAGTGCCTGGCAAAGTTTTTTCTCTACCATTCCATTCTCGAACAAGGCGGGGGGAAAACGAACATTTAAATCTTTCCGCGCGAACTATGATTTCCTTATTTTATTATGATGATCATTTCTCCCTATGCAGGGCGGCGCCAAGAAAATAGTTTTGCACTCTGAGGAGAAAGTTGAAGTTAGTGTGACCCTCAACGAAAAATGGCTTTTCTTTTTAAAACGATTGCCACCCCAATTCGCGTATGATATCCGTGGCACATTCTCCCCTGTTTCGCGATAATGCAAAACGAGTGATTCTTCTTTGGACTTTTTAAATGTCCTCCGTCAATCCAAACTGATGTGGATGCTATACCACAAAGTAACACTGCAGAAGAGGGCAGACAAGCGAAGTGTAAGCAATGTCTGTAGCAAACCTGTTGCATTTTCCAAGTGTTCTGTCAATAAACCGCAGTCTTTGGTTTGCTTTCCACACAACATTATCTACATGATCGTTCCAATTTAAATTATTAATTATTCTAATCCCTAAGTATTTAGTTACATTGTACCGTGTAATGCTAGTATTGCACAATAAATGGCAGTTCCTGCCAGTGGAACGATGTATAGCCTAGTCAAGAATTTACAACGCTCCTTAACCCCAAACTTATATCTAAAATTCTCAAAAATGCCTGTCTGAATACTAAACAGTTCCATGTGCTCTACTAAAATGTCCGTGAGCTCCTGATGCCTCTCATCCGGAATATTCCGTACTTCAGGAACCTTGTGCTTGCTTACTCAGAGAACTTCTTTCTGCTCTGCTACATATAATTCACATCTTCCTACAATCTCCTGTGAGATAAGTGCAGTTTCATGGCGAGTCATTATCGTTGAACAGTGTATGAAAACATCAGTGCTAGGAATCGTCCTCTTGAAGTGGGGCATAGTTTTGTTCCGTCCTAAGGCAAGGGAAATCTCTCCTTTGCTCACATAATGATGGAGGCATGTTGTTGCATTAACTGCACTCGTAAAATCATTTCAATCGTCAATTGTGGGATAATCATGGCATTAACGGCGAACGTTGATCCCTGAAACATAAAAGAAAAACAGACTTGCTTCTGCAGAGTTCCGTTTGATCTCACCCCTTATCCGTGTCCTGTCTGTTTTCTGTCTACTTACATGCCAAAAATGTGGCCTCTAAAATCTTGTTCATGATGCTGCCTGAGTCGAGCGTCGCGGTAAATTCTCTATTACCACTGTTAATAATTATGACAAGAAAGAGTGCCCCTTTGGCGCTGCTAATCTTTGCCAAGAGGGCATCCTTAATTTAATTGTACTTTATAATGCTTTGGAAACATGGCCCTTGTCTGCACTGGCAATCTGCTCGTTACCTAGTCAAACCCGTTAACTATGATCAGGGACAAGATTTCTTATCTCAATAATTTGTACACCCATGGTTTCCCGCTCTGTAAGTGGTCTTTACACGTCGATCCCAGATGGGGCCTCTCCTTGCAGTGCCCTGATCTCTGAATATTCCAGTTACTCTGTTCTTGCAGCCAACTGCTGTTATAGGTCTCACTAACGTTCCCATTTGTTCACTGCTTCTTCCATACTGATTCCTGTCAGAATTATAGCTGATTCTTCTATCCTCTCGTATGTGTTCATTGAGGTTGCTTAAAACCAGCTGAAACGCCTCCAAGACACTTTTTTCAGTGCAAAGCAAATATATTTTTTGCTCATGTGGCATTTTGCTGATGAAAAGTTGGATCAGTTCTACAGGACTGTAAGGATGACCGAGGTGCTGATTTCTCTTCAGGATCCCTTCAAAATACTGAGAATACGATTGGAAGCGAGTTGCTGCCAGTGGTGGGGTTTTTATCATTCTTGAACGCATCCTGCTTTTTTCTGTCCCCAACCAATGTATTTTCAGCATTTCTGCTTCGAAATCGGCGAAAGTGGTACACTTTCCCTACAACTTCTCCACTCATATAACTAGTCCTGAACTCTGATTTCCTTTGGATGGTCCAAGTTGTCGGCAGACTTTCTTTAAATTGTGCTACCCAGATTTTGCAACTCCCCACCTGTGGAATTGGTCAGAAGTCAGAAATTTCCGCATCGAGAAAAAAAGGGTTCTCATCGAAGTCCTGTCCGTTTATGGATACAGTCTTAATGGCTGACACGATTCTCTTGTGATCGCCCTCTCATGTACCGCGATGGCGCGTCACTTGATTCTGGATTCGCGCAAATAAGCCGCTCATTATCCATGTGAATCCTACTCTCTGCTAAAGGCATTAATGGACATGTGGCTCGTGGATGCCTTTCTTTTCTTATGTTCTCGTCGCATCATTTTCGTATTCTCAGACGCAGTTTCTTCCTCCAAAGTTAGCATCCTCTCATAAAGTGAGGTCTCTTCTACCTTTTTTTAAGTTTTCTCACCTTGGACGTGCCTTGTGACGAGGCTTTCGACTGTCTTTGGCATCTAATCCACATTTTCGCAACCGATTTCAATCTATCATCAACTTCTCCACGCAACGACACCATTTGTCCTCTTAACAGTTTCCTGTCTGCTTCAACCCTTTCTCTGTCTGCTTCAGCCCTTTCTCTGTCTGCTTCCGCTATCCTGTCTCTCTCTTCTGCCCTTTTTCTGTCTTCTTCCACCCTTTTGTCTCTCTCTTCTGCCTTTTATAGCATCTGCATTATCCATAGGAGAATGCCAACCATGTGTTCAAAATTCATACTGTTCTGTGCCGCTGACGATTCTGTCTCTCGAATTTCGCTACTTCCGCTAAATTCAACTGTCGATTCGATATCTTCGGTTTCAGGCGACTCAGATGTTAGGTACGCCTCTCCTACAGAAAATTCCGATGCGGACTGTTCAGATTTCAGTGAACCGTCTTGCCCTAATGCCTTTGTCGCTTCTCTCGATTGGGCCGACTGTCCCATCACGTAAACAAGAATTGAAGTCCAAAAAAACTGCCCCACAAAATTCACCACAAACAAATGAAGCTACACACAAGAAATGTGCAATGAATCATCACTAGGAATATACAAATACAATCTTCACTCGCAAATTAATCTTTAATACAAAACCCCAAAATACGAGTACATACACCGCTAATTAACATAAAACACGAAATGGGCAAGTGCGGCGCTAGGATCTTTTAGGTCTGCAGGTTATTGCGCACTCAAAAACAAGGTATGGTACAATTCTCTCTACAACAGTTCAAACCCAACTAGTGCTTCGCTGTGCCTTTCTGATTGCTAGTTTCTGAAAGAAACCAGAAATACGATCCTGGATAAGAGTAGTCATATAGGGGGTTGACTTCATGGTAGTGCATATGGACTCATGCTGCTTCTACTGCAATACGTGGAACAGAATTACCGTAACATCTAATCTGAGCACTGTATACAAAGGGCAACACCGACACAGCAAAGCACAACTTGATGATAGACCTACCCAACAAGGAAAGCTATAAGACAAGTTGAGGATCTTACAATGCAGTTAGATCTGCTTTTAATCCTCCAGTGGGCGCGCCGCGGCATACGCACGGCAAATTTTAGTTTTCTGAGTCCTCATTGGCTGCTGCTGGTTGTCGGTTTCCATGGAATCTAGTATGCAATCTTCATCGTAGATGGAGTGTGCGCCGGCCGAGGTGACAAAGCGGTTCTAGGCGCTTCAGTCCGGAACCGCGCGACTGCTACGGTCGCAGGTTCGAATCCTGCCTCAGGCGTGGATGTGTGTGATGTCCTTCGGTTAGTTAGGTTGAAGTAGTTCTAAGTTCTAGGGGACTGATTACCTCAGATGTTAAGTCCCATAGTGCTCAGATATTCTGGCCACTGTTCTGTTGCAACAGCATTGTTAACTTCAGTTCTGCCTCTGCGGTGTGATTGCCAACTCGCCATAGATGTATTTGTTCAACATTATATGCTTACGATTTGTTACAGACGTTTTCACCATTTATTCTTGTTTAGGGTGTTAATTTGTTGTTTTATGGGTACACTATATTTATCTCCAGGGAAAGTGATATTGTAAGGGATCCTGAAGAGGTCCTACGAATTCTAGGGGAAATTCCGGAAAACTGGAAATTTGTCGTAAGGTCTTATGGGACCAAACTGTTGAGGTCATCAGTTCCTAAGCTTACGCACTTCTTAATCTAACTTGAACTTACGGTAAGGACAACACACGCAGCCATGACCGAGGGAGGACTCGAACCTCCGACGAGAGGAGCCGTGCGGACCGTAACAAGGCGCCTTAACCCCGCTCGGCGAAAATTTCGGAAATGAATTGATGTGTGATGAATCTGAAGATGATTTTGATATGGAAGAGGAAATTATTGAAGCTGACAACCACAGTAGTGAATTATAACAGTCACAGGAAGAAGATGGCAGTGAGGAAACAGCGGCACATGATGTTACGCAAGGTAACTATACATTTGATATTGTAAAAGACGGTGAAACCCTTTGGATTAGTCATCCCCTAACTGCAGGGAAAACAAGAGCTAAGAACATTATCAGAACTTTACAGGCCCCAAAAGTAACTGCCAGAAACGCACCTACACCTTTAGGTGCATTTTATCTTTTTATCACTAAAAACATGATAGATTGGATTTAGATTGTTTGGGGGAAGAGACCAAACAGCGAGGTCATCAGTCTCATCGGATTAGGGAAGGACGGGAAGCAAGTCGGCCGTCCCCTTTCAAAGGAACCATCCCGGCATTTGCCTGGAGTGATTTAGGGAAATAACGGAAAACCTAAATCAGGATGGCCGGAAGCGGGGTTGAACCGTCGTCCTCCCGAATGCGAGTCTAGTATGCTAACCACTACGCCACCTCGCTCGGTAAACATGATAGGACACATGATAGTTCAACCAACAGATGGATTGGGAAAAAACGTAATGGTACTGGCTATTCTAGAGCTTGCGATTGCAAAGACGCTTCAGCAGAAGAAATTCATGCTCTTTTCGGTGCACTTTTTTTGATTGTCATAAAGAAAAGACATCATGACAATTGCAGTGAACTGTGGGCACCTGATGATACTGGTATGACTATCTTACGGTCGCTTTTCAGTTATAAATGTTTCCGTTTTCTTCCTAGAGCAGTTAGGTTCGACAATATAGAAACAAGAATTGAATGAAGGTCTACAGATAAGTTGGCACATCTTCGTGAGTTTCACCAAGAATTTGTAAATAGCTGTATTGCTCACTATAATGTCAGTGAATTTGCGACAATTTATGAAATGCTGCAAGCTTTTAGAGGCCGTTGTGGGTTTGTACAGTACATTCCGAATAAGCCTGCGAAGTATGGTATCAAAATATGCCCCCTTAGTGACGCACAAACATCTTATATCCTCGATTTCGAAGTGTATTATGGCAAGCAGTTCGCTGGGCCATATCTAAGATCAAATAAACCTGAAGCTGTTGTCAAAAGACTGGTAACGCCCAAAGAGGGCACGAAAAGTAATGTTAACGACTGATAACATTACACAACTTATGCTATAGCTGAGAATCTACTAGGCAAAAAGTTGACGACCATCGGCACTTTAAAAAAAAAAGAGAGAAAAAAACCAAGAAGGAAATTCCGCCTGAATTTCACGCCAGTAAAAAAAAAAAAAAAAAAAAAAAAAAAGGCTGAGAGCCTCCTCTCTACGATGCATGATACAATTGAAGTTGAGGTGGAAAGTGGGAAATCAGCAGTAAATTTGGACTATAGCGGAACCAAGGGAGGAGCGGATGCAGTGGATCAGATGTGTGCATCATAAACAACTGCCAGAATAACCAGAAGATGGCCGCTGGCATTATTCTATCGACATCTTGATATCTCTGGAATAAATTCGAACATCATCTTTAGCCACAACAACCCAGACAATAAAGACAGACGAGGGCTTTTTTCTAAAACACCTAACGCACGTCTAGGACAAAGAGCGAAACTAACGAACCTCCCGAAAGATATGCAAATATTTCCTGAAAAATTCAGAAAAGGAGGCCCAGTTCATGACGAACCTAATCTGGAATATATCAAATATGTAGACGACACAAAAATGTCAGGACGAAGACATCGTGCAACAATTGTGGAAACAATGTCTACAAGAAACATTCTCGTGAGAACGTTATGTCTTTCTCTGTGATGATAATGACCAGCGGATGGAAATTTGTTCTGGCTGAAGGTGTTTATTCATGTAACCTATTTTAATAAAGTTGACTGATTTTTTCTTTTACTTTTATCCGAAATAAATAATTAATGCAATTACATGCTGTTTTGTTCCAGTTTTTACCCTTTGGTTTGCCTAAAAATGATAACAATGTGAAGACGAAATTCCGGTGAAAATGCCGCAGGGCTCCCATTCTCATAAAATCAGAAAGCACGCCCACCAGAGAGTTAACATTTCTTTCTTTATACTAAAGTTGAACAAAATGACTCAAAAGTTATTTGCCTTTAACAGAATTTTTAATTTGTTACCTTAAATGAAACTGCTGTACATCAGAATTAATTTGCTTTTAGGAAAATCTTATACGTTCAAAAATGAATGTAACAAAGGTGAAATAAAGTCAGTACGACTTCGAATCAGGTTAACAAATTGGGCGAGATTAATACTGTGTGAGAAACCCAATGGAAGGAAGACTGCATGGAAGATATAGCACCAAGAAAGTGTATCCCTATTTCTACAACTAACACCAGATTAAACAACCTAAATTCAAATTGGAGCTGAAGGGCTCTGGAAAGGTTCAAAATCATGAAATATTAAATTTTTACCTTTTTGCATTTTAAAAATCTACATACTTTCATGTGATATACAGGGTGTCACAGCCATCTTGTCCACCCAAAATATCTCTGTAACAATAACAGCTATTGGAAAACGACTTTCACCGGTATCAATGTAGGGCTGGGGCCCATGAATGTACATATTTGGAAACATTCTAAAACGAAAGCATATGTGATTTTAACACAAACTTATGTTTTTTTTAAATGGACCTCCTATATTTTTTCTTCAGCAATCTATAGCATGACAAAGCACATACACAATGGCGTTGAATGCATCGCAATATTCCCATTACATCCCGAGATATTAAGACGCGAAGTTGACGCTTGAAACACCCAACATGCGCTGCTAGCGCACGTCCTGAGGCTCAGGCGTGAACCCCATGCTGCCCGTAATCGCGATGTGATTGACATGCGAAATCACACTTCCATACTTATCAAGAGGTCCGAAACGAATAATACGGTCTGCTGCCATCCTGCATTAACGTCCTACACTCCAGCAGGTATTTATCCCATAGGCTAGGGGTGATGCGGTTCTGTAACATATCTGTGTACCGCAACGTTAGTCACAAAGTTAACTACGCTTATCGTTAATCCGTTACTAAAAAGGTAATGCCGTTCAACGTTAAAACTTTACTTTACTGTAGATCTAGCGCAAGTGACAGTTAATCATTCACTCGTAATAGTAAAATTCATGTTGATGGTTTTAGTGGAACGAGCAAGTGGACAAAAAGTTTTACCGTTGTTTAGGTAAAAATGTTTTGATTTGGGAAGTTCAGGTAGGACATAGAAGATGAATGTAAACATGTTTAACCAATTAGTTTTATTATCACACAATTATCAATGTTATGTTTATCTAATGCGTTAAATGACAAATTGTTGCAAACAAATGTTTCTTAACGTCACTGGGTAAAATGGCCCTTTGTAGAAACTTCCATTGCGATACCAGCACTACATACTAAACATACCGTTCACATCTCATGCTCAAAGTGATGCCCATTGGCTTGCATACATAGGGTCACTCTGCGGATGAAGGATGTCCTACTTAGTGCTACTGCTTCCTCTTTGATGGCTGTACAAGCATCAATAATGCGTTGCTTCATGTCCTCTGGTGTTGTTGGTTCATGTTGGTAAACAGCATCCTTCACTGCTCCCCAAAGAAAATAATCCAGCGGTGTAAGGTCCGGAGATCGGGCAGGCCACCTAAATGAGCCACCTCGTCCAATCCACCTACCAGGGAATTTACGGTTCGGAAGTCGTCGTGCTCGTAGCATCCGTCATGCTGATACCACATGCCCATTCTCCGGTTCAGAGGTACGGAGTCCAAGAGAACAGGAAGTTTGTGTCGTATAAATCTGGAGTATTGTCTGCCATTTTGGATGCCATTTATAAAGAAAGGTCCGATAATGGTATCTCCAATAATCCCACACCAAACATTAACCTTCCACGCACGTTGATACTCTACCTCCTCATATTGACAATTCCTTTGTTGGAGAATGATGCCTCGTCGGTAAAGAGAACATCTGCAAAAAAAATTGGATTAGTCAGAAGTTTTTGCTGAGCCCATCGACAAAATGTTACCCTATTGCGCAAGTCATTTCCATGAAGATCCTGGTGTAAATGAACATGGTAAGGATGAAATTTATGACGTTTACGAATACGCTGTGCACTTGATTTCGACACACCAACTTCACGTTCAATTTGACGTGTGCTGATTTGAGGATTCACAGCTATGGTAGAGAGCACAGCAACTTCAGCACGTTCATCTGTGCGTGTTGTAGGACGATGTCGAGGTCTTGGATTTAAGCTTCCCGTTTCACGTAGACGAAATGTGAGACGACCAAACATCCGGCCCGAAGGCGATGGCTTCTCAGGGAATCGTCTCTGTACAGTCGTTCTGCCTGAACAGCATTTCGTCCACCTACAACAGGGTACAGTATAGGTATGTAGAGTAGGGTAGAGAACAGACATATTAACTAAATAATCATAATGTTCGCTAACAGTACTATCAACAAACAAGCAATCTCATAACGTATTTCCCGTCAACGTACATTCTCCATAGATCAGCAGCATTTCTACCATATCTTCATGCGTGTACATTATACTGTACAGTACAAGTTCCACAACACAACGTTTATTCACAATGTGTACTACCTCCGTGCCGTCACTAGATTACTGTGATGCACGACTACACTGGCAAGCGGTGTACTGCACGCCAAAGCAACAACAAATGGGATGCTCGGAGGGTGGAGAGTACAGGAGTTTGCATGGGTCGCAAATCATAAACAAGGCGAAGTGGTAACTGTGGCAGTATTGGGAACTACGTTGGACACTTGACTAGGTAAAGCTAGGCCCTGTGCGACAGGCACAATGGGTCATATAACGAATTAGATAAACCTTATTTTGGGTGTGCAGGATAAATAAGACAACCTGACTGGTGTACACCGATCGGTACTGGTTCATATTGTGTACATAGATACGTAAAACGTGCAAGGGCGAAACCATTATGTGCTTATGAGAGTTGATGGCAGCAGACCGTATTATTCGTTTCGGACCTCTTGATAAGTATGGAGGTGTGATTACACATGTCAATCACATCGCGATTACGGGCAGCATGGGGTTAGAGCGTCAACTTCGTGTCTTAATATCTCGGGATGTAATGGGAATATTGCGATGCAATCAACGCCATTGTGTGTGTGTGCTTTGTCTTGCTATGGATTACTGAAGAAAAAATATAGGAGGTCCATTTAAAAAAAAACATAAGTTTGTGTTAAAATCACATATGCTTCCGTTTTAGAATGTTTCCAAATATGTACATTCATGGGCCCCAGCCCTACATTGATACCGGTGAAAGTCGTTTTCCAATAGCTGTTATTGTTCCAGAGATATTTTGGGTGGACAAGATAGCTGGGACACCCTATATAATTTATTCATTTTAGAAGACTACAACTATTTTTAAAATATTTTTGAAACATGTTCTGCATGGGCATGCCCTACTGTGCCGCTGTTAAACTGCTGTCAAAAGTTGCACTCATGAATCAACGCTCTCATTGTGTACATTTTAGTGATGCAAGGGAAAATAAGTATTACAAAAGAAATGTTGTGCCTAACCTGTGATAGTTCGATATATATCGCTTGCCCGATTGTCGTGTGTTTCATGTTCTACATCTACATCTACGTGATTACTCTGCCATTCACAATAAATTGCCTGGCAGAGGGTTCAATGAACCACCTTCGAGCTGTCTCTCTACCGTTCCATTCTCGAACGGCATGCGGAAAAAACGAGCATTTAAATATTTTCTGTGCGAGCCCTGATTTCTCTTATTTTATCGTGATGATCATTTCTGCCTGTGTAGATGGGTGCCAACAGAATGTTTTCGCATTCCGAGGAGAAAACTGGTGATTGAAATTTCAGGAGAAGATCCCGCCACAACGAAAAACTCCTTTATTTTAATGATTGCTACTCCAATTCAGGTATCATGTCTGTGACACTATCTCCTCTATTTCGCGATAGTACAAAACAAGCTGGCCTTCTTTGTACTTTTTCGATGTCATCCGTCAGCCCCACCTGATGAGGATCCCACACCGCACAGCAATACTCCAGAATATGGCGGACATGCGTGGTGTAAGAAGTCTCTTTAGTAGACCTGTTGCACCTTCTAAGTGTTCTGCCAATGAATCGCAGTCTTTGTTTTGCTCTACCCAAAATATTATCTATGTGATCGTTCCAATTTAGGTTATTTGTAATTGTAACCCCTAAGTATTTAGTTGAATTTACAGCCCTCAGATTTGTGTGACTTATAGCGTAATCAAAATTTAGATGATTTCTTTTACTACTCATGTGAATAACTTCACACTTTTCTTTATTCAGGGTCAATTGCCACTTTTCGCATCATAAAGATATCTTATGTAAATCATTTTGCAAGTCGTTTTGATTATGTGATTACTTTAGAAGACGGTAAATGGCAGCATCATCTGCAAACAGTCTAAGACGGCTACTCAGATTGTCTCCTGTGTCGTCAATATAGATCAGGAACAAAAGAGGGACTATAACACTTCCTCGGGGAACGCCGGATATTACTTCTGTTTTGCTAGATGCCTTCTGTCTATTACTACGAACTGTTACCTTTCTGACATGAATCACGAATCCAGTCGCACAACTGAGACGATACTCCGTAGGCACGCAGTTTGGTTAGAAGACGCTTGTGAGAAACGGTTTCGAAAGCCTTCTGGAAATCTAAAAATATGGAATCAATTTGACATCCCCTATTGAATAGCACTTATTATTTCATGATTATAAAGAGGTAGTTGTGTTTCACAAGAACGATATTTTCTGACACCATGCTGACTGTGTCAATAAATCGTTTTCTTCGAGGTACTTCAGAATGTTCGAATACAGTATATGTTCCAAAAACCTACTACAAATCGACCGTAGTGATATAGGCCTGTAATTCAGCGGATTACTCCTACTTCCCTTTTTGGGTATTGATGTGACTTGAGCAGTTTTCCAGTCTTTAGGCACGGATCTTTCTGTGAGCGAGTGGTTGTATATAATTGCTAAATACGGAGCTATTTTATCAGCATACTCTGAGAGGAACCTGACTGGCACACAATCTGGCTGGACCAGAGTCCTTGCCTGCATTAAGTGATTTAAGCTGCTTCGTTACACCGATGATATCTACTTCTATGTTTCTCATCTTGACAGTTGTTCTTGATTAGAACTCAGGAATATTTAATTAGTCTTCTTTGGTCAAGGAGTTTCGGAAAACCGTGTTTAATAACTCTGCTTTAGTGGCACTGTCATAAGAGACTTCACCGTTGCGTCTTGCCACTGGTGTGCTTTATGTATTACCAGAATCTCTTTAGGTTTTCTGCCAGATTTCGTGACAGAATTTCGTTGTGGAAATTATTAAAAGCATCTCGCATCGAGGTACGCGCCATATTTCGAACTTCTGTAAAACTTTACCAATATTGGGGGTTTTGCGTTCTTTTAAATTTGGTATGCTTTTTTTCGTTGCTTTTGCAACAACAATCTGACCCGTTTTGTGTACCATGGAGTATCAGTACCATCACTTGTTAATTTATGTGGTATATATCTCTCAATTGCTGTCGACACTATCTCTCTGAAAACATTCCACAACATTTCTACACTTACATGATCAGATCGGAAGGAGTAAAGACTGTCTCTTAAAAAGTCGTTAAGAGCATTTTTATCAACTTTTTTAAAAACAGATATACTTTCCCTTTCTTTTTGATGGTTGTAGGTGTTACGGTATTCAGCCTAGCAGCAACTGCCTTGTGGTCGCTGATCCCTGTATTCGTCACAACACTCACTATTTGTCCAGGATTATTTGTTGCTAAAATGTCAACTGTGCTTTCGCAACCATTTACGCTTCGAGTAGGCTTATGAACTAATTGTTCAAAATAATTTTCTGAGAAAGCATTCAGTACAATTTCGAATTATGTTTTATACCTGCTGCCGGCTTTAGAAGTATGGCTCTGAGCACTATGGGACTTAACTGCTGTGGTCATCAGTCCCCTAGAACTTAGAACTACTTAAACCTAACTAACCTGAGGACATCACACACATCCATGCCCGAGGCAGGATTCGAACCTGCGACCGTAGCGGTCACGCGGCTCCAGACTGTAGCGCCTAGAACCGCACGGCCACTCTGTCCGGCCTTTAGAAGTATAATTTTTCCAGCACATCCAGGATGGATTGAAGCCACCACCGACTATAATTGTATGAGTGGGGTACTAATCTGAAATGAGACTTAAGCTTTCTTTGAACTGTTCAGCAACTATATCTTTTGAGTCGAGGGGTAGGTAAAACCATCCAATTAATAGTTTAGTCCGATTGTCAGGTATAGCCTCCACCCATACTACACACCTGGAAATGGAAAAAAGAACACATTGACAGAGCATGCACAATGTCGGCACTAGTACAGTGTATATCCACGTTTCGCAGCAATGCAGGCTGCTATTCTCCCATGAAGACGATCGTACAGATGCTGGATGTAGTCCTGTGGAACGGCTTGCCATGCCATTTCCACCTGGCGCCTCAGTTGGACCAGCGTTCGTGCTGGACGTGCAGACCGCGTGAGACGACGCTTCATCCAGTCCCAAACATGCTCAATGGGGGACAGATCCGGAGATCTTGCTGGCCAGGGTAGTTGACTTACACCTTCTAGAGCACGTTGGGTGGCACGGGATACATGCGGACGTGCATTGTCCTGTTGGAACAGCAAGTTCCCTTGCCGAACAGCAAGTTCCCTTGCCGGTCTAGGAATGGTAGAACGATGGGTTCGATGACGGTTTGGATGTACCGTGCACTATTCACTGTCCCCTCGACGATCACCAGAGGTGTACGGCCAGTGTAGGAGATCGCTCCCCACACCATGATGCCGGGTGTTGGCCCTGTGTGCCTCGGTCGTATGCAGTCCTGATTGTGGCGGTCACCTGCACGGCGCCAAACACGCATACGACCATCATTGGCACCAAGGCAGAAGCGACTCTCATCGCTGAAGACGACACGTCTCCATTCGTCCCTCCATTCACGCCTGTCGCGACACCACTGGAGGCGGGCTGCACGATGTTGGGGCGTGAGCGGAAGACGGCCTATCGGTGTGCGGGACCGTAACCCAGCTTCATGGAGACGGTTGCGAATGGTCCTCGCCGATACCCAGGAGCAACAGTGTCCCTAATTTGCTGGGAAGTGGCGGTTTGGTCCCCTACGACACTGCGTAGGATCCTACGGTCTTGGCGTGCATCCGTGCGTCGCTGCGGTCCGGTCCCAGGTCGACGGGCACGTGCACCTTCCGCCGACCACTGGCGACAACATCGATGTACTGTGGAGACCTCACGCCCCACGTGTTGAGCAATTCGGTGGTACGTCCACCCAGCCTCCCGCATGAACACTATACGCCCTCGCTCAAAGTCCGCCAACTGCACATACGGTTCAAGTCCACGCTGTCGCGGCATGCTACCAGTGTTAAAGACTGCGATGGAGCTCCGTATGCCACGGCAAACTGGCTGACACTGATGGCGGCGGTGCACAAATGCTGCGCAGCTAGCTCCATTCGACGGCCAACACTGCGGTTCCTGGTGTGTCCGCTGTGCCGTGCGTGTGATCATTGCTTGTACAGCCCTCTCGCAGTGTCCGGAGCAAGTATGGTGGGTCTGACACACCGGTGTCAATGTGTTCTTTTTTCCATTTCCAGGAGTGTATATTAGGTCGTTTTGCTGTGCATTGCAGGAACAGTTCATTCTGCCCAAGTCACGTAGTAATATCCCTTCCACATTGAAGAAATCTGCTCTCTGGATTATGATTGTTCACATTTCAGGACAACAAATATATTATCAAATGTTTTATAAGTTTACATAAAAATACAATATTTTATCTCTTCCCCTTACTCTAATGTTTAGCATAAACCACATGGTTCACTGGCTGATCCTTAATCTAAATGTTAATTTCTATGGTAAGCCCAGTCCATTGGAAGATAGTGCAGGTTATACAAAGCACAATGGTACCATAAACTGACGCACTCATGTTAGTAATGCTATTTCACTGCTGCTTTGTGGTAAGGCTGGCCATGCTGGAACATTTGTTAAGTGGTAATAAGAATTCCTCTATGACTGTTGATTCATTCAGTGAACGGAGGAGATCTGTTTTTAATATGTTACTTGAGTAGGTTAGGTTCTAATTTGGCAACACATATAATAGTTTTTATTGCCAATACAATGAGGACTGTGTCAGATTCACTACAGTTGTCCGAGTTGTGACACCGCCTTGGGGAAAGCATTCTGCTTCATTCTCTCTCCCTCCTCCTCAAGGCTGGATGTACATGGTTCATCATTACACAGTGGACCCCATTACCATAGCATGCCCCTATTCCAGTTATACTCTACACCATTTACCAACCCTATTACAACTGTAGCAATAAATGGAAATTAAATTGGCCTAGACTAACAAAATATAATAAGTTCATTAAACTGATGCAATGATATTGCCATAACATGTTTTATGAAAAAGCTGTTACATATATCTTGTAAAATTTGATACTCACTGGCGTGACCTGAATGCATATGGCACCTTGTGTACATACTATGCACTAGCTTCCATATCATTCCTTCTCTTTTTATGTTTCACTTTATTCACAGGTAATACCACTAACACTTGTTGTAATGTGTCTGGGGTACCATAAATAGGTTTAATGGATCCTGTGTGGACAATGGAAGCTCGGGCCAGTAACTGGAAGTTCGTATTCAGGGGCAGTGTCATTTCTATGGCTTGGTATGGACCCTGGCAACAAGTAAGAAGTTTCTTCATTTTGCCTTTTGGTGTATAGGGACTCACTAACACATCCCATTGGCCAATCCTATGCATGGGTAACTTAACAGTGTGTTGCACCATCCTTTGATGCCACTCAAGGGCTTTAGTGTTTGCCTTTAACGTTTGTGCAAAATTTCATATTGATTCCTCATTTTTCCCGATTTTAGGCTCAATAAGCTTAAACTAAAGTGATATAAGGGACGCTGAATGGTGGCCCATCGTTGTGGCATCATGCATTCGAGTCATGGTGCTTAAAGCATGGCCCCTACTTTGACATACATCAGTGTGATGTAGAATATATATCAAGTAGCAGTGGTACAAGTTGTGTAGGGAACATGTAATAATCAAAAGCGTACAAGTGGCAACGACTCTTTATCAGTTTTCATATAAATATCCAAGAGAATATTAAACGCATTTCTTGATTTCAGCCGGCCTCTGTGGCTGAGCTGTTCTAGGCACTTCAGTCCGGAACCACGCGGCCGCTACGGTCGCAGGTTTGAATCCTGCCTCGAGGTTGAATGTGTGTGATGTCCTTAGGTTAGTTAGGTTTAATTAATTCTAAGTTCTAGGCGACTGATGACCTCAGAAGTTAAGTCGCATAGTGCTCAGAGCCATCTTTTCTTGATTTCACCAGCTCAATCACGCTGTAAGCAGTAACATTCTCTTTTCCCTTGAATCCGCAGTTCTTAATGTTAATTGTCGTAACATTTTAGGGAAGTAAGAGCTATGGAATATTTCTTCTCATGTGCGGCTACAGCTGTGTTGTTGCCCATGTGGAGTCGCCCAGTCACTACCCCCCTTTAATAGCGATAACTAAAGCATGACCATACCTTGCAAACTACACTCACTACCACTCCCTAGCACTACGGCATTACCTTATTCACAGACATCTAAGACACACTTGAAGTCGAATAATTGAATTACGATGCAATCATCGTGATTATTCAGTTAGATACAGCTAGTGTGTTGAGAGAGACACACACGAGTCTGTTGCACGCTTGTCATAAAGCATTCTTTGCATTCAGGCCTGTGGGAGGTTTCTACATAACATGATATTCCTTTTTGAAAATTCAGATCCCACACACACGTTATAGGATCTAAACAGGGTTGTACCACCATTTCTTCTTGCACATGTAAGAAACAAAATCTTTGTATGACGCTCTTACATGCTATTTTGTTTTTCGTAACAAATTCAATTTTTTTTCAGTAGGATCAACATATCCGTCCCGCGCTAATCCTACTCCTACTACTAAGTGTTAAACAACTGTGGCTCTTAGCACCATGGACTTAAAAATACGCTTATACTAAAACAGTTTTGCGGTTTCTCCACCCACCTGCTTCTCCCTTGAAAATTAGCTCGGAATGAACGTACTCTAGTATATTTCGCACTCACAGTGATTTCTTAGTCAGGGGGAAAATTTTTGTGTGTGGTGGAAGCTATGCATGGAAGGCAGTGACACAAACCTCCACTTGGCTAGGTTTCGTGGAAGTGGTGATATCTATAAACCCAAAGTACTCTAGAGCTTTTTTAAATTGTAATGACATCATTTATTCATCGATAAACACGTAATGGTGGGAGACTTTCTTGCTGTGCAAAAACGACACCCGGCTGGTGCAAGCGTGGACGTATCATAATTTTTTTTTATACAAATGTAATTGATAGTCAGAAATGTTATGCTGCTGCTTGAACGTGCTGGTACCGTGACTTATGTTCCGAGATTCGTTTGTGGGAAATACTCAAACTACTATTAACGTAAAAAAACAAAAAAAATTGCGTATCTCTAGTCGTATTGGAAGGATAGATTGGACATGATGAATTGTGATTTCAACGCACTGAGAAGTATATTCGAATGTAAGTGGCGATAGATTCATTTCGTGAACAGCTGCACCATATAGCAGTGCAAGTGTTCAACTAGACATGCTATAGTGTACAAACAGGACGGTGAATACGGCTGTAACAATATGCCCACCTCATCAACACCACTAAGCGGACCCTAGCATTTTCCTTGTTGTTCTGTCGGTAGTTATGTTGAATGCTAGTACACGAACCCACGTCGATGATGTCTTTCAAAGCATTATGTCCGAGGGTGCGGTATTCATTATGACACACAATTCCAGACGTCTGTCCTTCATAAAATGTGTTTGTGGGAATCTTGGCAACACCTTCCACGAGCGCTAATTCAACGACTTTGTCATAAAATTTCATAGGACTGAGAAGAATCGAGATATATAGCGTGTGTGAGTGTATGTATACCATCCTTTTTTCGGGCGCTGTACAGATATAAAAGATTGTTGCACTGTTTGTGTAATGTTACTGGGGCTTGTGTGTCGTATGACCAGAGAAAATGAATGCGTCCTATCGTGAGGGATGTAAAGATTAAGGACATCGATAAGAACGAGAGATTTTACACGTGGAAAATTATGTGCGCTGAGATTCGTTCCAGAGGACCTATTACCTGTACATCGATCGGTGTCAGACTGCAGCAGCAATTGTAAAATTTATTTGTAGTTAGACTGGTAAATATTCTTGTAAGTCTTGTATGAATTTGATGATCTGTAGACAACTTTTGCAGGGTTTAACTGTCAGAGCGATGTAGCGATCTGTGAAAAATAATTTTGCCTCTGAAAGCCTTGCCTGCAGAAAGCAGTGGCGGATGGTGCTCCCACACCGGCAGTTTGACAGGTAAATTCACTGATGGACAGATTGTCTTGTTATGAATGTGCCCTGGGAAGCACTGCAACATCTCTAGTCGGTGGATCGAAGCGCAGCTATGCGGTCATCACACCAGCAACGGTACGGAGGTGAACTCGTATTTCGATAGGAATTTCCCAAGTGTAATGTATGACAGAGATGTCAGCACCTCTGTCGGGTGGCGGGATGTGTTTCTTTATTATTAGCGTTTGTT
Organism: Schistocerca gregaria; assembly: GCF_023897955.1. Taxonomy (NCBI): domain Eukaryota; kingdom Metazoa; phylum Arthropoda; class Insecta; order Orthoptera; family Acrididae; genus Schistocerca; species Schistocerca gregaria. The sequence goes on along the minus strand of NC_064931.1, from coordinate 723,537,479 downwards.
TATCATATATATATATATATATATATATATATATATATATATATATATATATATATATATATATATACTCTGCTAGCTACCAAGCTGTCTGTGGTGGAGGGCATTATTAGCACCAAAGTTATATTTCCCTCCTTCTGTTCCACTCGCGGTTCGCGCGAGGGAAAAACGACTGTTTGAACGTCTCAGTACGAGCTCTAATTTCTGTTGGTGATCACTGCACTGTTTGAAAGGTGGTGGTAATAATATATGCTCTACATCCTCGGCGGATGTAGGATTTGGAATTAAGTGAGCAGCCCATTCCGTTTATCGTTTCGTCTATGTGCAAGTATATCCCACTTCAAACTTTCAATGAGATTTGTAATGCTTTCGCAATGGTTAAATGTACCAATCACGAATCTTACCATTCTTCCCTGAAACTTCTCAATCTCTTGAATCAGTCCCAACTGGTAAGCCCCCCCCCTCCCATGCAGACGAATAATACCCTAAGACCAATAGGATGCTGTGAATTAAAAATAGCTACGCCATACATGTGAAGAATATAGATTTAATTAATTCACATAATTTTTTATATCAACATGATATTAGCGGTACAATAGTTAAGGGAAGACTATGTGTGAGCGGGTGACATGGAGCAAAACAGCAGGTTAAGTGCAGAACACTAAGTTAATTTGAATAATTTTTATGTGAAACGCAGTACAATAGTTTAATGGGGTGGGGGTGACATGGAAAACCACTTAACAGAGCAATAGGTTAAGTGGTGACAAAGGACCAAACATTAGGTTAAGACACCCAGAGTACAGTGCTGAACATTAGTTTATGCAACATGTTTGCTCCATGTAATTGCTTCTTGCAAGAACTATATGTTTCCAAACAGCAGAGAATGATGGGCAAGAGAAGTCGAACCTCCACAAACAATTTTTTGTAAATAAACAATATACCCTTTCCATATATTCTATACATTGTCTAAATTGTTTGAACAATATTCCATACAGAGCAACAGAATACCCTCAAAATGATTGACCAATTGAGAGTTTTCCCTGCCATTTCCTAGGAAGAGGTGGCGGTCAGATGACTTAGGTTAGTGTAGGTGCTCATTTTTCACACCATTTTCTTAGGTTAGTGGAGGTTGCATTGTCCTGATGGAATTTGAATGTCCAGCTTGGTGGGTGTGGCACTTGCATCATCAACTGACGTCACGGCCGCCATCATAGATAAGGTCATGTGCTGTGCATGTTAGTACACATTAGTACACACAATAGGTTAAGTGCTGCGACATAGACAAGCTCTTACCAGAACAATAGGTGAAGTACCTATATATCAAAGGAGAACAATAGGCTGACATGGAAAAGCACTTATCAGGTTTGCCCCTGAGTGCATACCTGCCCCTGATGTAGACAACCTGCACTAAAAAAATGCACCAGAACCCCCCTTGCCCCAAATACTCACCACTGCTCTCGCCATTAAGTGAATTGGTCAGCCACTGCGTTGTCTATGGTGAGAGATAATACCTGAAATTTGGTATTCTCGGCAAACTGTTTAGACACTGTGGATCTCGGAATATGATTTCTGAAAAGGGAACTCCCATGTGTCTACCTCCAACTACTATCCCATGTTCAAAGTCCTTATTTCCTGTCTTGCAGCCATAATCACGTTGGAAAAATTCTCACATGAATGACCTAAGTACAAAAGACTGCTTCAAAACTGCACTGCCTTTTATACCTTATGTACGTGATACTACCAACATCTGTACGTGTGTATGTAGATATCTCATGGGTTTTGTGACCTTAGTTTACAGACTAAAACTGTAAAGTGCCTGAATATGTTGATTTCTATTTTACCAGGTGTACCTGGTGTAAGGAAGATATTTGTTTTCATTATCCAATACACACTTCGCATTTTTGTGGTGGCTACAGGGAATAAAAAAGTTAATCTTTCATTGTTGGTAAAATGTACATTATTAAAAATTATCATAATAACTGTGTTACAGAAATTGTTATAAGGTATTTAATTGCAATAAATTGAAGTCCCGATTGATGGAAGATATCTGCAGTATAGTATCATACTGTGCCTTGATTTTCTTTCCTCCATTAGTCACTTGTGTTACAATTACTTCTCTAATGGTTTAAGTTTTGATATGAACTGCACGTTATTTACAAAGCTGATGACTTGATACATTATTGGCATGCTGCAGCCGCCGCACGGCTGCCACCGCCGTCTTTTCTGTACTGTGAGTGTTGATGTGTGCTGAGGTCTTGCAGTCATTTATCTAGGGAAGAACTTAGAGATCGTAAACAACAGCACAAATTTTATGTCTTATACATTTATTCCTAGATAACTGTTAGTAATATGTTAGTTGGATGTTAGTTTAAAAATACATTTCTGTTGAATATGTGTACTGCCTTAAATTCCTTATCCTTCTTTTAAACTCTGCTGTCGTCAAGGTATGTCATGCCTAGTTGTTGTGATGAGAAGTTTTTTAAGATTTTTTTGAGAGCTTTTAGTTAATCTCCAGGGATGACAACCACAGAGTCTCTCAGCTGTTCATGGCATTTTCTTCCATTTCGTTTTCATGTCATGCTCAACTCTTTTTTTTATCATCTTTCCTATAAGCATCATTTCTCCCCCCCCCCCCCCTATTATGAAAGTAGGTTCCTTCTCCTTGCTTCACAGACTTGTGCACTTTAAGGGATCTGTAATGCCCTGTGCCGTTATACCGCGTCTGCAAGGTTTCCGAAATTATTGGAGCACTAAGGAATGAACTTTTTCTATCTTCTCTTTCTTTTCTTTCTCATCTCTCTGCATGCTCATTCCTGACCATTTTTTTCTGTCCATGCCTTCTGTTTTTCATAGGTGGTAGTTCCTTGATTGGTTAACTCAAGGCACAAAGCTACGATGTATTACATGATGTACCATAATAAGAGTTATAATGATGAAAAGGAATTGAGTTCTACCCCAGTAAGTTGATGAGAGAGGGTGGATGACTTTGGGCTGTTATCCCCCAGAGGGCAGCAAGATTTTATTGATATGAAGATATGTAATGCATTGTTTTATTGAGTTTATTTGTGAGCAGGTACGAGGTCCTGTGTGTGTTGTTGTTAAGTGATGTTAAATGGTCTGTTTTATGCTGCCACCCAGCGGTCAGTGAAGAACCATGAAGCATTAGTCACTTTACCATGCAGCGAGTTTCCAATTGAGACAATGTTTTTTTAATCAACTAAAATTAAAAATTAAATTAAAATTCAAAAATAAATTAATGTGTATTGTCAAAATTATGTACAGCCATCCTTCACAGGAGGATCACTTGTTGCTGATGAGGTAACGCTACCGAATTGCATGTCTACGATTTGGCGGACCAATAGGGAAGTCTGGAGGTGGTCAACTGCGGGTGGAACCGCAACCAGGCGCTGGAAACAGACGCGCCATGGTGGCTTCTCCAGGAGTGCCTTTACTTTTTACGGCATTTAACGTCCATGCATTTAAAATATGTTTGATTTTTCACCCCAACAGATGTCTACTGCTTTCCTCTCCTGGCCAATCCTGACATGTTAACATATTAAATTTTTCTGTAATTTGTAGTGTAACCTAAATCAACAAATAGAACAGTTTTTAGAGTCATATATAACTGATCATGATTAGGATCAACACAATCATCGCCAATATTTATATTAACTTCTACACCTTTATAATAAATATATGTTATTATTACTTTTCTCATTTAGAGGACAAGAATAAAATTGATAGCTTTTCATTCTGTTTATTTATAATGATTAAAAATTATAAAAAAACGATATTGTAGCATTATCTTTAGATACTCAACTGTTATGGATATATTCAAATGTAAGGCATTTAACAAAAACTTTTTTATCTTTCTTTTTCATAAATTTTCTGAAGAGATGTACATCTGGGTATATTGTTTTTCGTAGTTCTTCTCCATAAAAAGTCCCTTAAACTTCTTCTACATTGCAGTCTCTTAATTTATACATGGCGGGACAAGAATATATAACTTTTTCAATTTCGAAAATTTCTATTGAACAATTAGCTATATAGCTACATAGACCTTTAAATTTACTGATTCTTACTATATAACCTGTTTTATATTTAGGCTCAGTATCTTCAAAATTTGTTATGTAAACAGTTTACAATACTTTTTTTCTGTCTTTTGCTTTGTTTATAGCTTTTGTCTTGGGTTCTTGTTGAATGTTTTGTATTAACATATTCGTTACTTAATTTAGAAAATAAATCAAGTCAGTTATAATTTCCTTGTCAGTTAAAATTATTCCACATTTCCACAGTTCTTTTAAAGCTTTTAAGAGCACATTCTTGTAAACCAGTTGTAGGTGAATAATGATTGATTTTATATTTTTTCAAAAGTTATTGACAATATTTATTATAAAACTCTTTACCATTACTTGTTTATAAACTTCTCGGACATATTTGGGTTAAAACTTTTTCAAGCTCCCTGTAATACTTTTACTAGTTTTATCTTTACTTGGAAACAAGCTACAAAAGTAATCGATTGCATTTAATAAATATTGGTATGCTTTCTATATTTTTGAAATTCCTGTTAAATTACTAGAAGAAATAGCTAATAAATCCACTGGCCAAAAATCATCTGTACTAAAAGAAGCAACATTGCTTCTTTTAAAATATTTTCTAATTGAGTTATGTAATTCTTTAATGGGTATCTCTCCAATATTATATTAAAAACCATTGTTAAGAAAAATTTTTACCAGTTTACTATTTTAGTTTTATGGACCGAACAAATTCCATAAGTCATTTGCAATCAATTTTTTGGTATTGTTCTATTTGTGTGATTTGTTTCTAATTATTTCTAATCGCTGTCTGCTTCACGTCTGCTGTGCAGCGAGCTTCATTAATTTAAGTATTAACAGTATTTTTCTTACTTGTCACTTCTTCTTCCATGTGCTTTTGCTTTTAGGAAGCTTTAATTGTCGAGTGCTATTAATAGTGTTCCACAGATTTCGTGTTTGTTTTGAATACAGTCAGAGAGAGTCCCTTTAGTCAGCCATAGTGCCAGTACTGTCAGTGTCGCCCTAACCGCCGTCTGCTTCACGGCTGCTGTGCAGCGAGCTACCTTAATTTAAGTATTAACAGTATTTTTCTTAGAATGAGATTTTCACTCTGCAGCAGAGTGTGCGCTGATATGAAACTTCCTGGCAGATTAAAACTGTGTGCCCGACCGAGACTCGAACTCGGGACCTTTGCCTTTCTCGGGCAAGTGCTTCGGTAGCTCAGTTGGTAGAGCACTTGCCCGCGAAAGGCAAAGGTCCCGAGTTCGTGTCTCAGTTGGGCACAAAGTTTTAATCTGCCAGGAAGTTTCATATCAGCACACACTCCGCTGCAGAGTGAAAATCTCATTCTGGAAACATCCCCCAGGCTGTGGCTAAGCCATGTCTCCGCAGTATCCTTCCTTTCAGGAGTGCTAGTTCTGCAAGGTTCGCAGAAGAGCTTCTGTAAAGTTTGGAAGGTAGGAGACGGATACTGGCAGAAGTAAAGCTGTGAGTACCGGACGTGAGTCGTGCTTTGGTAGCTCAGTTGGCAGAGCACTTGCCCGTGATAGGCAAAGGTCCCGAGTTCGAGTCTCGGTCGGGCACACAGTTTTAATCTGCCAGGAAGTTTCATATCAGCGCACACTCCGCTGCAGAGTGAAAATCTCATTCTGGAAACATCCCCCAGGCTGTGGCTATGCCATGTCTCCGCAGTATCCTTTCTTTCAGGAGTGCTAGTTCTGCAAGGTTCGCAGAAGAGCTTCTGTAAAGTTTGGAATGTAGGAGACGGATACTGGCAGAAGTAAAGCTGTGAGTACAGGACGTGAGTCGTGCTTCGGTAGCTCAGTTGGTAGAGCACTTTCTCGTGAAAGGCAAAGGTCCCGAGTTCGAGTCTCGGTTGGGCACACAGTTTTAATCTGCCAGGAAGTTTCAGTATTTTTCTTACTTGTCACTTCTACTTCCATGTGTTTTTGGTTTTAGGAAGCTTTAATTGTCGAGTGCTATTAATAATGTTCCATAGATGTCGTGTTTGTTTTGAATACAGCAGAGAAAGTCCCTTTAGTCAGCCATAATGCTAGTGCCAATAGTGCTAGTGTTTGTTTTCAATACAGTCCAGAGACAGGTAGTGCTATTTTCATTGTTTTCTACAAGAAGTGGCTAGCAATCACAGTTTAGTCAATAATCAGCCGCCTTTAGTGAATTAGCAGTCTACAATTGAATAATGTAGAAACTTAGACAATTTTTAATTAAATTATCAATAAAAGTAACAATACCAGAAAATGGCAAATGTTTAGAATTTTCAAATTATAAGTATAAGTAAGAAGTTACTTCATTATTTATACAACTTTCGGAAGCTTGTTATTAAAATGGTCCAGAGTGAAACAAATCCAAATATGTTTAAAATTTTTAAATTAATTTAAAAATATTCAGCATTAACAGAGAATGATTTTCATAATGGAAACGAACTTATTAACAAAAAAAAACCCTAATAGATTTAAAATTAAATGATGACTTTAATACTGTGAAATACCAAAAACGTAAACTGAGTGGTTTTTGTTAATATATTAAATACGTAAATGGACCCTACAAAGAACCTGTATAATGCAGAAGACTGAATTCAAATTAAAATTTCGCTCAATTTACGGAAAAGAGGTTGGTGAAATTCGTTCACTTTATGACAAAACTGAAGGAATGAAACCAGTAACAACCTAAGGACAATCGAAATATAATAAATATAAAGTCTAGTCCTTAAGTGAAAAAAAATAAAATAAGAAAAAATGATAAATTCGTCATCATGATGAAGATTATAGACATGCTAAACAAATTTGTGAAAGATTATTGAATTTAGGAGAATATCTTGATTTATATTTAAAAACTGATATTTTACTATTAGCTGATTTTTGGAACATTTAAGAAGACATTGTATTAAAACTTATAATTTAGATCGATCTTGGTATTATGCAGCATTTGGTTTACAATCAATTGAATTATTACCCACTTATGTTATGATTCTATAAAGGGTAAAGGATGGGGTATATAAATGTTGTAAAAGATATGTCACTGCTAATATTGCATATTTAGATGCAAATAATTCATATCACAATAGTACGAGTCAATGTCTACCATATGGCACATGGGAATGGAATGAACCAATAAATTTCTATTCTAAAAACAATAAATGAAAAATAAAACACTTGTAAAAAAATTTCAATGGTTATATTTTTAGTTAGATTTAGATTATCAAAAAAATTTACATGATTTACATAAGGATTTACGATAAGGAATTATAAAAATGCTGTAAGCGAAACTGACAAAAAGAAACACAAATGTCTCAAACATAACGTCACCAGAAAAAGTAAAATGGCTAAGCAGGGTTAGCTAGAGAACAAATGTAAGAATGCAGAAGCATGCACCAATAGTAGTAAGATACTGAATATAGGAAAATGAAAGAGACCTTTGCAGAAAAGAGAACCACCTTTATGAATATCAAGAACTCAGATGGGAAACCCATCCTAAGCCAAGATGGGAAAGCAGAAAGATGGAAGGAGTATATATAGGATCTATAGAAGAGCGATGTACCACAGGGCAATATTATGGAGATGGGAGAGGACATAGATAACGATAAGATGGGAGACATAGTGCTCTATAAAGAATTTGACAGAGAACTGAAAGACCTAAGTCGAAACAAGGCTCTGAGAGTAGACAACATTCCATTAGAACTACTGGAAGCCTTGGGAGAGCCAACCATGACAAAACTCTTCCATCTGGTGGGCAAGATGAATGAGACAGGCGAAATGTCCTCAGACTGCAAAATACTAACACGAAATTTTTACAGACAAATGGAAGAACTAGTGGAAGCTGACCTCGGGGAAGATCAGTTGGGTTACCAGAGAAATGTTGGAACATTGAGGCAATAGTGACCCTACAGGTTATACCAGAAGATGGATTAAGAAAAGGCAAAACTACGTTTCTAGCATTTGTAGACTAGTGATAGCCTTTGACAATGTTGACTGAAATACACTCTTCCCAATCCTGAAGGAGGCAGGGACAAAATTCATGGAGTGAAAGGCTATGTACAATTTGTACAGAAATCACATAGCTGTTATAAGAATGGAGGGGCATGTAAGGGAAGCAGTTGTTGAGGAAGGAGTGAGACAGGGTTATAGCTCATCCCTGATGTCATTCAATCCATACACTGGGGAAGTAGTAATGAAAACAAAAGAGAAACATGTAGTAGGAAGTAAAATCCATGAATAACAAATAAAAAATTTGAGGTTTGCCGATGACATTGTAATTCTGTCAGACTGCAGCACACCTGGAAGAGCAGCTAAATGGAATGGACAGTATCTTGAAAGGACGATATAAGATGAACATCAACAAAACCAATACAAGAATAATAGAATGTAGTAGAATTAAATCGGGTGATGCTGAGGGTATTAGATTAGGAAATGAGATGCTCAGACTAGTAAATAAGTTTTAGTATTTGGGGAACAAAATAACTTTTGCTGTTCGAAGTAGGGAGGATATAAAATGTAGACTGGTTATGGCAAGGAAATGATTTCTGAAGAAGGGAAATTTGTTAACATCGAGTATAGATTTACATGTCAGGAAGTCTTTTCTGAAAGGTGTTTGTATGGAATGTAGCCATGTATGTATGCGAGATGTAGACGATAAAAAGTTTAGACAAGGAGAGAATAGAAGTGTTCGAAATGTACTACAGAAGAACGCTGAAGATGAGATGCGTAAATCACGTAAATAATGAGGAGAAACTGAATAGAATTGGGGAGAAGAAGAGTTTGTGGCAACAACTTGACTAAAAGAAGGGATAGGATGGTAGGACACATTCTGAGGCATCAAGGAATCTCCTGTTTAGCATTGGAGGGAAGTGCGGAGGGTAAAAATCACAGCGGGAGACCAAGAGAATACACTAAGCAGATTCAGAAGTTTGTAGGTAGCAGTAGTTATGTGGAGATGAAGATTCTTGCACAGGATAGAATAGCATGGAGTGCTGCATGAAACCAGTCTCTTGACTGAAGACCACAACAACAGAACAACAACAACATTAGCGAATAAAAATTTAGTTGCCGTCCATAAGAAACAGAAATTGAGTTTAATAAATCTACTTATTTTGGAATGGCTGTAGTTGATTTATCAAAAGGAATAATGTAGATTTTCACTATAATGGTATGGGGAAAATCTAGAATTTTATTATCAAAATAGTGATAGTGGTATCTACAAAGGAACTGAAGACTTCTATGAAAATGTGAAATAAATGGCTGATTATTTCAATACAAATAATTATCCAAAAAATAATATTTCTTATATATCTCTGGTAAAGAAAAAAGTATTAGGGAAAATGAAAGATGAATGTAAAGAAATAAGGTTTAATTTTGTGGTTTAAGAGTGAAAATGTATGCTTCTCAAATTGATTATAAGGAAGAGAAAAATAAAAAAAGAAGATTAGAAAGATTGTTTATTTAACATAAAAGAACAATACAGAACTTTGAATTTAATACAAAGCCTGAAACATTAATCTTGTTTTATCGAAACTAACAAAAAAAATTAAGTCCTCATGATAAGAAAACATGTCTTTTAGAAAATAAAATAGATACATTTATTTGTGGACACCATTGACTTACATAATTAAATAAATTTTTAATTGTTATAAAATTCACCTCTAATATGTTTCTGTTTTCCATTAAAAATAATTAATTTTTATGTTCTTAAATTTCTGAGCTGCATTCCCAACATCATAACATTCTTTTAAACTTACAACATTAATAACATATGAAATACTTTTTTATGATAATTCTCAATGCAAAATGTTTATGTGATAATAAAATTCTCATTGTTTAATCAAATAATACATCTGATGTTTCCTTTAAAACATTTTATGTTATAATTTTCTAACTCTTCTAAAACATAAAAAGGACCCATTTATAGAGTGTTAGCTTTTTTTATTGTTAACATATTCTAAAATACATTTTTTCGTGTATTTTAATATTTACTTTTAGTTGTTGGATTCTTATAAGAATAATTTGAATCTTCCCTTGCAAGACAATTTTAAGACAATTTTCTTTAAATCTACATCAGCTAAAGAAGACTCATCATTTCTCATGTTTTTCAATGATAATAATATATTGAAATGCTCTTTACTTGGAATTCGTTTTAATCTATTTGTAATAATACTTAGAAACATGTTTTCCACATACACAACGAATTTGATTTTTATTATATATTTTTTATGACTTTCCTTTAAGAAAATTCCACACATTGTTCTGGAACCATCTTTTGTATCATACACGAAGTAAAATCATAAATTGATATTTCAGCCTTACAATTGTTACAAATCTTAGATTAAACAGCTTCCAACTATAAAGAAAAATTTGTCAGAAAAATCAAAAAAATAAAAGTAAAAATGAAAATATAAAAAATAGAAATGGAAAAAAAATAGAAATGAAAAAATAAAAGCTAGAAATGAAAAAATAAAAAATTAAAGTTTATTAGCAAAAATAAAAACGAAAATATGATAAAATTTATCCTCAAAAATTTTTTAATGTTTTTCATATGTGATGTTTTTGGTTGAGTTGAAAAGCCTGTATTTGCTGATTTTCAATTATTTCCATGTTCTGTTAAAATAGATGATTTTTCAATTTTTTATATTTATTTTTATATTCAGATACAAATGTATTTTAGTTATTTTTGTTTATGTAATTCATTTTTTTATTTTACTGCACTGAAGTAAATACGGTGTGGTAGAACATGATTGGGAATTTGGTTGACTGTAAATATAAAATGGGAACACACTGGTAGCTGCATTTTATATCTATTTCTGTATTGTTACTGGCGATGAGAAATGTTGTCTTTCTACTAACATAAGGAAATGAAAGGAATGGCTGGGCCCAAACGAAGACATGGATGCATCCACAATAGATAATGGTATCTGTCTGGTGGAACTCGGATGGTGTGGTGTAGTACGAATTGCTTTCCCAAGTTGTAACCATCACTACTGACATTTACTATCAACAACTGGAACACCTTGCAAATGCAATCAACAAACAACTACCAAAACTGTGAAATGATGTTACTCCATAATAATGCACGCCCACATTCTGCTAGAAAAGGAAACACTATACAGGAGTTGGGTTGGGACATCATTCCGCACCCACATTATTCACCTGTCTTCCACCCTCAGAGTTTCACCATCTCTGCTCTCTGTTGAACAACCTTCAAGGAACTTTCTTTCCAGATGAAAATGCGCTCCTAACATGGCTCAGCGAATTCTCCACTTCAAAACCATGTGCTTTCTATAGTCACGGAATCCAAAAGCTACTCCAGCATTGGCAGACTGTTGTAAATAGTGAGGGAAAATATATTATTGATAACTAAAGTCTCTGTTACATGTATCTGTTGTGTTTATTAACTTATGAAAAACTGCTATGAACTTATACATCAACCAAACAGTTTCTTACTATGGGTCACAGAATATATTCCATGAAATTTGTTTACTTAGTTTCTGGTATAACAATATGAAATAATGTTTTTCTTCGAGACTGTGGAAAGATAAGCTTCCTAATTACAAAACTGACATTCAGAATTAAATTTGCTACCTCCAGTACATAATTTTTCCAAGCACACTTCCTGTATTATCATTTCAGATGTCCACGAACATTTTCAGTAAGATGTGGAATAGATTGCTGTAACTGGAATTTAAATAACATTTATAAATATATTTGCAATTTTCTTTGTATTTTATTATAATTGTTTCTTAGAAAGAAAACAGTAGGTAGCACTCCCATGTCAAGGGCTTCACATTCGTTTTGTATTCAGTGCTGCATGCACTTTATAACAATGCGTTACTGGATATTCTTTTATTAAGAAATACGTTTAATTCCATGACCCTGTTGTTTCAGAAAATTAGTAATAGCTATTATGATGTACTTTTTATAACGTTATATTACAATCAATATTATTTGCAATGTAGAAACACAGAAAACATTCATTGTCCATGTTTCCTGTTTTCCATTGGGGCTCTGAAAGTATTAAAACACAAACGGTATGAATCATTAATAAATGTATAAGGTTAAATATACCAAGAAAGAATACCAGTGCTACGATGCTTACATAGAGTAGGAGACTGCATGAATAGTTATAAACTGATTTGAGAAATAGAGATGCAGACAGTTATCTGGAGCCCAAGATCATCGCAGCTAGGGAACTGGATACTAGCTCAACCATGAACTATAGGGCAAGGAAGAAAACTGATACAACTTACAAGTTCATCTTCAGATGTTACTCAATAATGAATCGTTTTGAAATGTAATTATCCTCCATTTAATTTTATATTTTAAATTAGTTTAATATACTTTCAGTTCACTTTAAAAGAAAAGGCTACGTATTATTTGGATTTGTACATTGACGAAATGTCTGATGCCAGTAATGCTGCGATATGGACTTCTCTGTCCCTATCCATTCCCTAGCATGCCCACACATTTCAGTAAGCGCATATGAGCACCCTCAGATGTAAACGGCAGTGAGTCATGCAATGGCGTTGCCTATAACACTGTCAATTATGCTTTGTGATCGATTCATTCAGCAAATGTTTGAATCACAGCATTAAAATCTAGCTGCATCACCAAATTATATCCACTGCCAAGGTCCCTGAAACTGTAAGATGTTTTGGTGCGTAGTTGATGTGAGACAGTTTTTAACATGATCCATGGTGTTGAATAACCTTTCTGCTTCAGCTAAAATCACAGGAAGGATGTAAAAGATGTGCAAAGCTACATATACTTTCGAAAACTTTTAAGCATGTGAACCTTATTCTAGAAGCCTAATGGTTGCAAAGTGATGTATTCAAATGTTTAAGTACGAATTATTTTCAAATATTTAATTTCTTCTTCTAGATCTGTTGTGACATCATTATTGTATTAATTGATAAATAACTCATTTGCCTCAGTGACCTGATCCTCAGTTATCTCTGAGTATTTGCACGAAAGCCAAATGTTTCATCTAAAATCTTCATAGTTTCATACTGGATTTCCAAGATAGTTACGAGATTGTCAATAATAACATAAAATAATAACATAAAATACATATTCTTGAATAAATCTTCTGAATTCACATCTATCACTTCACTCTTGGATTCATCTACTTTGTGTACAACTCTGGAAACTCAGAGTCAATATTAATTGCACTGGCAACATTTGTAGATCAAAGAGAATGGCGAACCAATTTTCGTGAAGATACTTTAAGCCATTTAATAAGCTGTCAAAGTGCCTTACCTCAACATTGATTGCAGTATTACGAGCTTTTAGTAATTGGCTTCTGTAGTCAGTTGCTACTAATAACTTTAACTAAATTATTACCATGATTAAGCACCTGAATGATCTCACACAACCAGAACAACCTGTAACACAAAACGTGTTTCAGCTGGCAAATTTAAGTTACTGAGAGTCTCACCAGCAATGGCAATCATATCAAAGTGTGCTGAATTTATTATTACAGCATCAATCCGAGCACTCCAACTGGTGTCAATTGTGGAGTTCAAAGAACTTTTCATCATGGGGACTGTTACTGAACAGGTTGTAAAGAAGTTTGAATCAGTCTGGAAAAAGTATCTGCTTCATGACAAGTCTCAGCAGCTTGTACTTCACATAACGCTCTGAGAGCCACAAAGAGAAAATTTTGTCTGGCCTCCTTTATAAGACACTCTAATATTACTTTCATTATCATAACCTAGTCCACAGCATTCACAGCTAGGAACTGAATGTTTCATAAATATTGATCGAATTAAATGTGCATTAGCAACTCTCATTTTCTGATTGCAAATTACGCATTCCAAAAACCGTTCATTTATTTCATAGTTATCAATTTCCTTCTTGAAGTCAATATAATGTAAGACCAATGTCCTTTGTTCAGTATGTCTTGAATCTGGAGTTGCATCAGCAATAATAGAGTAATACTTCTCATTTTTTCTCAGTTTAAAGACAGCGCCCCTGACATGATGGTCACAAATGGAAGTAAATTCATCTGGAGAATCAGTTGACAGACAATGCAGCTGAAAGCACTTTCCAGCTTCTTGTTGGTCTCTGAACAAGCTAATGTGTTTTGCTAGAAGTGAATCAAAATGACACAAGAGATCCAATGTTCTGAGGAAATTTCTGTTATTTGGATCTCAAATTTGCTAAGCTGAACCTCTGAAGGCCAAGCATCTTTGGCCAAGAAATAACGCTGCATCAAGTAACAAGAAAGTTCCTGTGTAAATTGGCTATTCTACAGACGAACAATCAAGAACCTTATCTCATTACTTTAGAGTATCAGTGTGGACAATGTATCTCTTGTATGGCATTTCATTTCTTCACTTTTATGTTTCTTCTAGAGAGAGAGAGAGAGAGAGAAATATTTTACTTTGTGTTTATTCTTGAATGCAAAGTATATTCTTTATACTGTAATTTGTGTAAAATCACCTCGTGATGATAACAGAAGTGCCTTATCTTTGAATGCTGTTGCCAACCTACCAAACTGTAACGACATTTCACAACTGTTACCATGTTCATTTTTTTGGGGAATGTTTTTGCAGGATTTCCAGCAATATTTAAAGAAAACACATTATTGACTCTAGCACTAGGTGGTTTAAGGGAACGACCTGTAAAGAAAATATTGTGCATTCAAGGTTAAACACGAAATAGAACTGTGTGCAATAGTCCTGTATGACTCATAACTGTAGAACTGAAGTTGGAAAGAAGAGATAGTTTGGTTATGCTGGCGGTGGAGTAATGTTTTTTATTTATTAAATGATACAAAATTTATTTTACAGTACCAGTCTGATATTAGCCAACTAAACGCCCTGAAGGATCCACATCTTGCATCTTGAGAGACTTGGGCGCCCCATGATGCTTGGATCTCGGGGTTATGTCCCCCTGCCCTCCTCTCTTTGGGCCTGAATATCAGTCCACTTAGATCAGGAATTAAAACCCATAGCACAAAGTGCAGGGCACCAATGAGGTTTGTCTTAGCAACACAGTTCGCAAAAATTTTATTGCAGGATGTAAGGCATGGACCTTAAAGCATTCATAACGATTAATCTAATGATATTACCGCTATAAAAATGTTGAGAGTGGCGATTGCGTATTTTAATCGTAGAAAAATGGGTTTCGCTTCTGCTTTTTTGTCAATTTCTTACTACAACACTTGACACCCAACGTATCAGATCATGTGTACTGTAAGTATTACATAACAAGGGACTAAATATAAAGAACATGAAAGAAATTGATATTGATAACACCAGTGTAATGACAGTTGTTAATAATGGAACTTGTACCAGCTTGCAAACCGAATGTCCCAGTCTCAGCATGATTCGACGTGTGTGTCACTTATCAGAATGTTTGTTGATGAATTTAGATTTTCCTGTATGATAAAAGTAGAAGTGTTTTCCCATTCTCTTGTACATTACTTCATTACAAGCCCTGTTTGCCGCAGTCAGTGATGGACAAAAGCCTGGAAAACTTGTGCAACTGTGTCACACTGGATGGCTTTCCACTGAAAGCACAGTTACTCGAATTGTAGAAGAATGGCTCAAACTTCTCTTCTATGTTTGTAATCGCAAGGTCAAAGGAAAGAGATTATACCACCTCACTCCTACACTCCATGTATTTAGATAAAAAAGTTTTTTGCATATCTCTATTATCTTCATCCAGTTGTGGAAGAATAAGGGTGAATAAGCCGTTTGAAGTCCCGGTTGCAGATGCTTCTAAGCTGCTAGAATACTTAACAGTTTTAGTGCAGGATACTAAAAAAGAAGTTTGTTCCCCCAACACGCTGCAAGACTTCTTGAAAAATGAACTTGACAGTTACATAAATTATCGTGCACATTTAGGATTTATACCTGAAGAAAAATTATTCAACTTATGAGTGTCTATTGAGAAAGAAACTGAATTTAGGAAAATATGCATTACTCTCCTTAAATTACATAGTGACATTCAAGTACGAATTGTTGACTGATAATGTTAAAATTTGATTAATGTGTCAATGGTGGCAGTTTCGAATTCTTTGTGACTACTGGAATCAAAAAATCAGTTATACAAATAATGAAAAATTTGCAAGTCCCCAGCAAAACGATCACAAAAGCTGGCTGAAGTGGCCATGCGGTTCTAGGCGCTACAGTCTGGAGACAAGCGACCGCTCCGGTCGCAGGTTCGAATCCTGCTTCGGGCAAGAATGTGTGTGATGTCCTTAGGTTAGTTAGGTTTAATTAGTTCTAAGTTCTAGGCGACTGATGACATCAGAAGTTAAGTCGGATAGTGCTCAGTACCATTTGAACCATTTTATCAGAAAAACTTAATTTCAGTGGCAAAATTTATCATCTGTTAAATGGAAAGAGGCTTCTGAGGCCCTCATTTCTGACATGAGGTGGCGAACTACATACAGCTGAGTCAGCCATTAATCTGTTTTAGCATTTAATTGACGTAACAAAATCCTTACTAGTTTCGCCTTGGGCAGATGCAGAAGGAATTTTCAGTGCCATGATCATTGTGAAAAACTACACAACAGACTGTCATCAGAAATTTAAATTTCAGTAATTACTTAGTTGGATGAATAAGTGTTGTAACAACTACAAAATTCTATTGGATGTATAAAACAGAGTAGTAACTATAGCTGCATGGACGATGACGCAACTAATATTCTGCCAACAACTTCTGCTTCTTCCTCGAGAGCTACATACATTTTGGGCATGTCTGCAGGTGCACCTTAATTTCTGTCAATCACAGAACTAGAATTTGAATGCCATAATCCAACATAAATATTTATTTCAATGGGTTAATCAACACTTTGGTTACATACTTAGATTAATATCTGTTCCATACATCATGAACCCAACATTTTGTAATGATGTGTAATGTGTCACTTTGATGTAAGTTTTCTTTTCACAAAACAGTTTTTGTGGTTATTAATTCATATCTAAAAATTCAACTATTGAGTAGAAGGAGTTGGCATTAATAAATTCCTTTAATTTTTTGTTAAATGTTGGTTTGTTTCCTGTCATCGTTTTTATGATATTTGGCAAATGACCAAAGGCTTTTTTTTCAGCGTAATTCACCACTTCCTGTGCAAAAGTCAGATTTAATCCAGAATAGTGAAGATCATCCTTTCTTCTAGTGTGGTATCTATGCGCTTTGCTGTTAGTTTTAAATTGGGATGGGTTATTAATAACAAACTTCATAAGTGAATATATGTACTGCAAAGGTACTGTGACTATCCCGAGTTCCTGATATAAATGTCTGTAAGTTGATCTTGAGTATGCTCCAGCTATTATTCTGATTACATGCTTTTGTGCAATTAATACTTTTTCTCTTAATAATGAATTACCCCTAAAATATGGTGTCATATAAAAGCTGAGAATGAAAATAGGCATAGTAGGCTAATTTACTGATATGTTTGTCAATAAAATTTTTAATAACCATAAGAGCATAAGTACCTCAACCTAACTGTTTCAGCAGATCATCGATGTGTTTCTTCCAATTCAATTTATCATTAACGCACACTCCAAAAATTTTGAATATCCTGCCTTAGCAACATACTTCTGTTCATTGTCTATATTTATAAATGTTGTTATACCATTTAATTTACAGAATTATGTATTGTGTGTTTTCTCAAAATTTAGTGAGAGTGAATTTGTGGAGAACGCAAAGACATTATTTACAATTTCATCAGCTGATTCTCGTTTGTTGGGTGTGATTACTATACTTGTATCATCTGCGAAAAGAACTAGTTTTAAACCTTCATGAATATAGAGATGCAAGTCATTAATATATGTTATAAAGAATAAAGGGCCAAAGACTGAACCCTGTGGGACACCATTCTTTATACCTCCCCAGTTAGAGGACTCTGCTGATTTTTGCAGACTACCTGTACTGTTAATTTCAACCTTCTGCATTCTTCCGGTTAAACATGGATTAAACCATTTGTGCACTGTCTCACCCATACTACAATGTTTAAGCTTATCAAGAAGAATGTCATGATTCACCCAATCAAAAGCCCTTGAGAGATCAAAAAATATCCCAATGGGTGATGTTTGCTTATTCAGTGCTTTTAATATTTGATCAGTGAAAGCATATACAGGATTTTCTGTTGAAAAGCCTTTCTGAAAACCAAACTGACATTTTGTTAGTACTTCGTTTTCACAAATATGTGATGCTTCTCTTGAATGAATTACTTTCCAAGAATTTTGGATAAAGCTGTCAGAAGTGAGATTGGGTTGTAGTTGTTAGTATCAGACCTAACCTCCTCTTTATACAACAGTTTAAAAGTAGCGTATTTCAGTCTATCTGGAAAAAATGCCCTGTTGCAGTGAGCCTCTACATATGTGGCTCAGAATCCTACTTATCTGTTGGGAACAAGTTTTTAGTACTCTGTTGGAAATGCCATCAGTTCCATGTGAGATTTTACTTTTGAGTGAATTTATTATTTTCCTACTTTCAGTAGGAGAGGTGGATTGAATTTTAATTTTATCAAATTGCCTAGGTATTTTCTCTTCCATATAGTGCCTTGCATATGTCTAATGAATAGCTGGAGCCTATTTTCTCTACCACACTTAATGTTTTCTACTTCTGATTTCTTGTTAACAAAAGTTTCATTGAGTTTGATAGAAAAACAGTCTTCCTGTGCTCTTGGTTACACTGTTTCCCTATTAACAATATTCCAAATTGTTTTAATTTTACTATCAGATGTACTAATCTCAGACATAATACCCATACTTCTGGACTTCTACATTTACCATTTTCTTCGAGAGTTACCATTTCCATACCTGTGACTATATGACATTCAGACAGGTGTAGTACATCTATTCCACCCTCAGTTTCTAAATCTTCTAAACAAACAAGAAGGTCATCTATTTTGTTTTTTTTAGTCCCCTGATATTCTGATGCAATATATTAACATTGGTTTTCACGGTACTGGTATGAGAGTTTTGTGATATTTTAAGATCTCTAGTACCTATCTGGCCGAGCTTCTTATTAAGTTTAATTTCAATCAATGTTTGATGATTGGACACTGACCTTAGCCTGAAAAAGAAGTACTCTCATTAGTTTCAGTGCCTCTCCTTAAATGTTTTGCTACCATCCCAGCCAATTTACCCTTCCCTTTTCTATTGAGAAGTGGGCCATGTCTTGTGAAGTCCCAACTACCAATACAATCAACAGGAACCAAACCTATGGCTGACAAAGTAGCCACCCAAA
The DNA here is from genome assembly GCF_023897955.1 of Schistocerca gregaria. NCBI lineage: Eukaryota > Metazoa > Arthropoda > Insecta > Orthoptera > Acrididae > Schistocerca > Schistocerca gregaria. Next base: position 723,518,233 of record NC_064931.1, on the reverse strand, counting down.
GCAGCCTATTGACCCTCCTGATAGAGCTGTCCTATTGGGGCCAATCATACCACATGAAAGCAGGAACCAAGCCAACATTTGTGTCGTTTATTGCAGACGCAATTTTTACCAGGTCACAATCAATATTGTAGCCCTCATCCCTATCAATACTTTTTTCCGCTCCACCCACTACCACAACATGGTCCTGCTTTGGAAAACCCTTGCTCAGTGATCCTACATACTCTATCACTTGGCTAAGACATGTACTGGGCTTGAAAATATTTGTGAGCTGGTACCTGTCAGCTTATTTTTTCTCCAAGATCTGTTCCACACATCTTCCATGACTACTACCTAACAACAAACCTTTCCTCCTAATTTCTACTTTTTTTGCAATAATATTGCAAATAATCTTTAATTCGCATGCCTTTTTATACCTATAAATACAATTAAATAACGAACAATCTATTTTATTTGAATGCAAAATCGCAAATTTTTGAATGGCTTTTAGAGGGATTTTCTAAAAAATAAAAAATAAAGGTTCAAATGGCTCTGAGCACTATGGGACTCAACTGCTGTGGTCATTAGTCCCCTAGAACTTAGAACTACTTAAACCTAACTAACCTAAGGACATCACACACATCCATGCCCGAGGCAGGATTCGAACCTGCGATCTTAGCAGTCGCACGGTTCCGGACTGCGCGCCTAGAACCGCGAGACCACCGCGGCCGCCAGCGCGATTTTCTCTCAGGCATTTGGTGACTCTGCTTCTGCAACTGACTTGCCAAAGTTTACTTTGTATTCTACATAAACCAATCATTTTTCCAACATGAACATTTCATCCGTGTGTGAAACAAGAAGTAACCCACTCTCTGTGCCCTTGCATACAGAGTGATATGGCACAGAAGTTTGGCCACAGTCTGTGGTTTTAGCTGTATCCAAGGACAATCCATCTTACTTGTATGGTCCGAGTATGGGTAGTAATGTCGTTGCCTCGTTGGTTGGAAGATGGAGATGAAGTTGAGGCTGTAAGTCTTCCGTACTGTCGGAAAACTTTTCAGTGTAGGAGGTTTTGTTTCATGATGCAACTGCTGTTAGAACTAATTCAGACAGTGTGATGTTGCTCCTTAGCTTTTATAGCCTATGCCACAGTTGTCTACAATAGTATGTCTTAAATAATGTACGCCAATGCTTTATGACATGTATTATTCTAATTGTGATAAAAATTTATTTTTCTTGTTGTAATTTGTTTTTAGTAACATATTGCAAAATAATAAACTGAGTTCAGGAAAGATCTATTGCTGTTCAAAAGGATTGGAGACTGTCCCATATTGACGATCGTTTGGGCTAAGATTGTGTGTAATATCGTCAACCAGATAACATTTCGCTGTAAAGTTGCTTTAGAACAGCATTTTAAAGATAAAAATTTGAGAAAATGTGACCGTCGTTATTAAGAAATTTGGGAATCGATTGTCATTATAAACGGATTTCAGTGTAATAAATTTCTTGCAATATCTGAAATCACTAGAAAAAGACTTTAGCAGTTGCTCGATTAAATGTCACAGCTTTTCAAGAAAATACAGATTTCAAACGACGGTATTATAGAGGCTGGTGGAATCAATAATATAATGGACCGCCACACCTTTATAATCTTGAAAATTATGATTTGCTTGAATATTTGCAGCCTGGAAGTAATCCAAATTAGGGCTTTAGGGTATCAAGACAAATGGAATATATGTATAAAGTGCGTAGTTTCATATACAATGTAGTGATAAAGAACTTCTTGATTTTTATTTTGCCACTATTATATTAAATGAACAGCATATTAAAGTTTCTAGTTTGGCATGTAGGCATTGATTTTTAAAACTTCACATGACAAGTTTGCTAATGGTCATGTTTGTATTGCTCGTTGTGCATTGACCATCCAAACGATGGTATACATGTTTTAGAAACGGCTGACAATCAGAAATCAGGACTGCCACAGCCTCTAAAACTACACCAGTCACTATATAACATATTTTATTCACTAAAATGACTGTATTGTGAGTAAAACACTAGTTTAGCATGTTAGATCTGTTACTGTAACTGACAGATTGGAAAATAATTTTGAATATTGTAATTTGACCTAATTTGAATAAGAAATCGTGTCTTAACTAAAATTAGATTTATCTTTAAAATTTCATGTCTTAAATAAGAAGAGATATTAGAGAAAATCACACAGATGATGCAAGGAGACTGTGTGATGGCAATGCGTTCTTACTGTAAGCTAGTCACATAGAACAGTTGTTACTGAGAAATCATAAATGTTATGGAAAGATCACTTTTGAATGTGCAGACTGTTAATGTTCATGTAGTCCAGTGCGGTGAATATGGGACATTTTCTCTGGTACCAATTTGTTTGTGCTGTATGTATGTGGTAACATTATATTCTTATGGATATTGTTATATGTTGCAGAATTCCATGTGCTGTCATTTTCTGTTAAAAACAGAAGATTTCAGTCAGTTCCAGTTGTATGTTCATAAGATTATGGAATTGGAAAAAAAAAATCATCCAGACTTACAATATTGCTACTGAGATATTGAACACAATACTTTTCTGGCGGATGACAATATAATTTCTTTTAAAATTGATTTGTCACCACATGGGAAACTGAAAACTGACAGGTAGGGCTGCTGACACTGCAGACAATTCATGTCTTTATTTTTCCTAGTGTGTGACAAACCATTATATGAATTAAATCTTTTTTGATAATACTCTATTTTCTTGAAAGAAAATTGTTCTGATGTCAGAAACATGGTAGTCATAGTGTTAAAGAATAAAGTAAAAGTGAGTTATTAGTTAAATGTTTCACTGTGGTACATTGCTGATACAGTATGACAACTGTTCTAGCATTTATTTCTTTGAAATGACAGTGAACTGAAGTTAACTGTAAACCTTGCGAGAAACCTCACTTGATTTACAAAACTGGTAACTGCAATGGGTTTTTGTATGCATTGTATTCACTGCAATTGATTATCGTAATTTCTCAAGTCTGTTTTTGTAAAAGAAAAAGAATTTGACTGTCAGCTGTGCCAGTAAGCATGCAGCTGATTGGTGTTAAAAAGATAGATTTAACTGGGTTTGTGTAAATTATAGTGTCTGAGGGTGAAGTTGTTAGATGTTGAGTGCTTGCAAGCTAAGCATTATGGGTCAAAAGTTGTCAGCAGTGTTTCAGCAAGCTATAGAACTAGTGCAGATAGTTTCTGATTGTAATAAAGGAATGTGGGTGTGAGGATCAAAGATTATCTGGAGAATCCCATTGAAGGAAGTCACAAAATATACTACGTAGGGTCAAATACGTCCATGTGAACTCTGCAAACCACTGAGTGCATCGCAGAGGGTACTTCCCATTGTTCTAGGAATGTTGATTTTTTTTTCCTGTGCAATTGTGCATGGAATGTGAGGAGAATGATGCTCAAATGTTTCTGTGTGAACTGTAATTAGTGTGCACAGGTACTTGGGAGCAATATGTAAGAGGTTCTAATACATTCCTACTATTGTTTCTTGAAACTTTAGTAGTACTCTTTCAAGAGAAAGTTGCAATCTGCCAGTTCAGATTTTTGCATTTCAGTGACAGTGACTCTCTCCGATGGGTCCAACCAATCTGACTATTCATGCTGCTCTCCTTCATATACATCCACCATTTGGTTTGGGTCTCACACTACTCCAATATTCCTTCGGTTGGATGATTTCAGAGAGTGGACCAGGCAGCGAGGTTGGCCATGTCCTTTCAAAGGACCATCCCGGTGTTCGCCTGAGGCAATTTAGGGAAATCACGGAAATCCTAATTAGGATGGCCGAACGTGGGTTTGAACCATCATCCTCCCAAATAAGAGTGCAGTGTGCTAGTCACTGCACCACCTCACTCGGTATATCTCTCTTGCCGACTGGCTAAAATTAACTGGATAGTGGGGTACTGTCAACTTATGGCATGTTTTCTAAGATTTGTTGCGTCTCGAACAGTGTTGTTTGTTATTGTATTCTTAATTTGTCCACATCCAAAACTCCCTTTTTTACCGTGTTTGTCCTGCTGATTTCAGTGAGTTTAGTCAGTGTACTGGTTTGTGTGGTATTTGTATTTTCTGCAAGTGTAATGGTAGATGTTTTGGTCGCCATGTAGGATACACTTCAGATGGGGTTTTGGCATGGAAACTGTCATTGGTCAAAGAAAATGGGTGGTATACCAGTCTCCGGCAATCCCAATAATAGTTGTATGTTCAATATGTTAATAAACATTCACATACCAACATTCTCCCATGATTTAATTAAAAACATTTAGCCACTTAGTGCTTACACAGGCAGCTCAGAATAGTTTAAATTTTACAATATTCTGCACAATATAATCCATTGTGTCACCACATAATGTTGTACACTCCTCATCATTACTACGGCACATTAAATGACACAACATGTCTCACAAACATGTTGCCAACACACAATTAAACTGCTAGAGCACATCACCACTTCATATACTACTGCTCTGTCTATAACATTCCATTCCATTCCCCCCCACACACACACACACACACACACACACCTCGAAGTCACATGTTCTGGCACAGCACAATTACCTTTAGATTCAAAGCAGGTGGATTATGAAGAACTCTGCTACATGCACAGTCTTTGAAAGATCACAAAATATCCCAATGGGTGATGTTCGGTTATTCAGTGCATTTAATATTTGATCAGTCAAAGCATATACAGACTTCAGAACACCATATTGAAAAGATTAACTGCAGATAGGAGTTGATAAAACATGCATTACTGATGAATTCCAGTTAACCTCCAATGTCTCATATTAACCATGAGTACAGAATGTTAAATGTATCAATATTAACAAGCAGTAATTTTTTCCCAGTAAAAAATACATTGTTATTGACTGTTGGTGAGGCTGCACAGACTTTATTCATAACTTTGGTTCTCATTACATGTTCACTGTTATTTAGCTCCTCTTTTAACCATAATATGCTTCAGAACCATCAAACGAAAATAATTCTGCCCAATGGTTGGAAGAAAGCTCAGGTCACACGCTTCTGCAAGCAGGACAGTAGAAGTGACCCATGACACTACTGTACAGTATTAATGACATCCACCTGTTATACATGAAATGTAATGATGCCCAATCATATGTAAAGCAGGTTGGGAGACTTTGTTTCACTGGTAGAATTCTGTGGAAATGCAGTCAGTGCGTATACTTGGTTGTAAGATACCGCCAATCTGCTTGGACATGCAGGATAGTTGTGCAGTGCTGTGATGTGTTGTGTGAGGTCATTGAACTGCAGTGTGTTTCTTTTGGAGTGGAAATTAAATGTTGATGGATAAGGCATAATTTGTCAATAGGTGGAGTCCTCCAGCGATTTGTGTGGTGGCAGAGGTTAGATATTGTCATTCAGAGTGCCATAGTTATGATGTGGAGTGTACAAAATTACATGGTGACACAATGAAACATACTGTGCAGGATGTTGTCACATAAAACATTGTTGTAAAATTAAGGCTATTCTCAGGTTTTCCTGTAACCACTAAGTGAATCAGTGTGTCTAATTAAATTGTGGGAAAAAGTAGCTGGATTGGTGTTCATTAACATATCAAAAGCGTGACTTTGTGGATCAATGTTTGTTATTAATAACATACTTCCTCCCATGATTTAACTGAAAAAACATTGATCCATTTATGATGTTTATTCAAAACTGTTTTATCATGGGCTGCACTATCTTGTCTTATCTAACACATCATTCATCCCATTCATTTCCTATCGTGCACCACACACAATGTTAGCAGCTAAAACACTAACAGAAAAGTTACGGACACCCTAAGTGCACTTTTAACTGTAGTGTTGAGCTATGTAGGTGGACTGGAGGTTGAGTTACCATGATCTTATGATGCATTTTGGGTTTTGTTGGGTCTTATTTTTTATCAGTTTAGATTTTGCAGTATGTTGTGTCTTGAATGGTGTTGTTTTTATTGTTGGGATTTTTAGTTTGTGCCTGCCAAAACCCCTGTTTTCTCATAATTAGCCCACTAGTTTCAGTGGGTTTAGTTGTGTGGTTCATGTGGTATTCATACACTCCTGGAAATTTAAATAAGAACACCGTGAATTCATTGTCCCAGGAAGGGGAAACTTTATTGACACATTCCTGGGGTCAGATACATCACATGATCACACTGACAGAACCACAGGCACAATATCGGCACTAGTACAGTGTATATCCACCTTTCGCAGCAATGCAGGCTGCTATTCTCCCATGGAGACGTCCGTAGAGATGCTGGATGTAGTCCTGTGGAACGGTTTGCCATGCCATTTCCACCTGGCGCCTCAGTTGGACCAGCGTTTGTGCTGGACGTGCAGACCGCGTGAGACGACGCTTCATCCAGTCCCAAACATGCTCAATGGGGGACAGATCCGGAGATCTTGCTGGCCAGGGTAGTTGACTTACACCTTCTAGAGCACATTGGGTGGCACGGGATACATGCGGACGTGCATTGTCCTGTTGGAACAGCAAGTTCCCTTGCCGGTCTAGGAATGGTAGAACGATGGGTTCGATGACGGTTTGGATGTACCGTGCACTATTCAGTGTCCCCTCGACGATCACCAGAGGTGTACGGCCAGTGTAGGAGATCGCTCCCCACACCATGATGCCGGGTGTTGGCCCTGTGTGCCTCGGTCGTATGCAGTCCTGATTGTGGCGCTCACCTGCACGGCGCCAAACACGCATACGACCATCATTGGCACCAAGGCAGAAGCAACTCTCATCGCTGAAGACGACACGTCTCCATTCGTCCCTCCATTCACGCCTGTCGCGACACCACTGGAAGCGGGCTGCACGATGTTGGGCCGTGAGCGGAAGACAGCCTAACGGTGTGTGGGACCGTAGCCCAGCTTCATGGAGACGGTTGCGAATGGTCCTCGCCGATACCCCAGGAGCAACAGTGTCCCTAATTTGCTGGGAAGTGGCGGTGCGGTCCCCTACGGCACTGCGTAGGATCCTAGGGTTTTGGCGTGCATCCGTGCATCGCTGCGGTCCGGTCCCAGGGCGACGGGCACATGCACCTTCCGCCGACCACTGGCGACAACATCGATGTACTGTGGAGACCTCACGCCCCACGTGTTGAGCAATTCGGCGGTACGTCCACCCGGCCTCCCGCATGCCCACTATACGCCCTCGCTCAAAGTCCGTCAACTGCACATACGGTTCACGTCCACGCTGTTGCGGCATGCTACCAGTGTTAAAGACTGCGATGGAGCTCCGTATGCCACGGCAAACTGGCTGACACTGACGGCGGCGGTGCACAAATGCTGCGCAGCCAGCGCCATTCGACGGCCAACACCGCGGTTCCTGGTGTGTCCGCTGTGCCGTGCGTGTGATCATTGCTTGTACAGCCCTCTTGCAGTGTCCGGAGCAAGTATGGTGGGTCTGACACACCGGTGTCAATGTGTTCTTTTTTTCCATTTCCAGGAGTGTATTTTTTGTGTGTTATGATAGATGATTTGGTTACTATGTAGGATACGCTCAGAGTAGGGGTTTTGGCATGGTGACATCATCATTGGTCGAAACGGGCAGTTAGTATCCCAGTTTCTGGTAATCCTCAGGCATCTAAATAATGTTGTTACTGTCCTCTTCTCTGTATAATCTATGGAAACTGGAAAGATGAGTAATCACTTCAAGATTTTTGTGCAAATGGAAATTGGGTGTGGAAGATGAGTTACCCTTGTTTTCAACAGATATGCTATGTGATCAAAAGTATTCAGACATCTGGCTGAAAGTGACTAATAAGTTCATGGCACCCTCCATTGGTAATGTCTGAATTCAATATGGTGTTTGCCCACCCTTAGCCTTGATGACAGCTTCCACTCTCGCAGGAATACATTCAATCAGGTGGTGGAAGGTTTCTTGGGGAATGGCACTCCATTCTTCATGGAGTGCTGCACTGAGGAGAGGTATTGATGTCGGTTGGTGAGGCCTGGTAAGAGTTCAACGCTCCAAAACATCCCATAGGTGTTGAACAGGACTTATGTCAGGACTCTGTGCCAGCGAGTCCATTACAGGGACGTTATTGTCATGTAACCACTCTGCCTTAGGCCATGCGTTATGAATAGGTGCCTAATCATGTTGAAAGATGCAGTTGCCATCCCCAAATTGCTCTTCAACAGTGGGAAACAAGAAGGTGCTTTAAACATCAATATAGGCCTTTGCTGTGATAGTGCCATGCAAAACAAGGGGTGCAAGCCCCCTCCATGGAAAACACAACAAAATCTGAAATTTACTGTTGGCACTACACACACTGGCAGATGACATTCACTGGGCATTTGCCATACCCATACCCTGTCATCGGAGCGCCACATTGTGTGCTGTGATTTGTCACTCCACACAATGTTTTTCCAATGTTTATGCTCCTTACAACAAGCAAGATATCGTTTGGCATTTACCAGAGCGATGTGTGGCGTATGAGCAGCTGTTCTACCATGAAATCCAAGTTTTATCACCTCCCACCTAACTGCCAGTGCTCGCAGTGGAGCCTGATGCCGTTAGGAGTTCCTGTGTGATGGTCTGAATAGATGTCTGCCTGTTGCACATTGTGACCCTCTTCAACTGTCGACGGTCTGTCAGTTAACAGACGAGGTCAGTCTGTAAACTTTTGTGCTGTACATGCCCCTTCACATTTCCACTTCACTATCACATCAGAAACAGTGGACCTAGGGATGTTTAGGAGTGTGGAAATCTTGCGTACAGAGATATGACCCAAGTGACACCCAATCACCTGACTACATTCTAAGCCCATGAGTTCCGCGGGGTACCCATTCTACTCTCTTATTGTCTAATGAATACTGAGGTCGCTGATATGGAATATTTGGCAGTAGGTGGCAGCACAATGCACCTAATATCAAAGTGTGTTTTTGGGGTGTCCGTATACTTTTGATCACAGAGTTAAATTATTTTGCTCCAAAATAACGCACTGTGCAAAGATCCATAATGCTGACTATGATTGCTGTTCTATTTTGAGCAGAGTTTAGTCTCTTGGTGAAGCTTGCAACCCAACCCAACAAGAATGCATGGCAGTGCGCGCACACACTTGTGTGTGTTGTAGAGCATTATTTTGAAAAAATACTCTCAAGCTTCCAGCCACTTAAAGTGGTTTAAAATCCATGAGGTTTCACCCAAGTACTGTCTAGCCATTGTCAAGCACATCCACAATGGCAAGGTCATATCACATCAGATGCGAAAAACCTTTTTTTAATTGTCCTGAGGCCAAAAACCACATAAAAAGCATCACTCACATCAGTTTTTAATTGTCCTGAAGCCAAAAACTGCATAAAAAGCATGGAACAAGATCAAATCGGATTATTAATTTTCATGGGAATGGCACAAAACATGTTCGGTATGCTGTCTGTCGTTCTCTGCAACAAGTTGACATCGGGAAATGGCATGTTCCACAACTGACTGCAGTGTTTCCAGGGTCACGTTCGAAATGTGTTGTGCAATGCATTCCTTCAGTACAGCTAAGTTTGCTCTTGGAATACTGAACAACATCTTTCAGATAGCCCCACAGCCGGCTAGAGTGGCCGAGCAGTTCTAGACGCTACAGTCTGGAGCCACGCGACCGCTACGGTCGCAGATCCGAATCCTGCCTCAGGCAAGGATGTGTGTGATGTCCTTAGGTTAGTTCGGTTTAAGTAGTTCTAAGTTCTAGGGGACTGATGACCTCAAATGTTAAGTCCCATAGTGCTCAGAGCCATTTGAACCAGAAGTCACACAAATTATCAGGTGATTGGGATGGCCAGGCTGTGGGGAAATTGCGGCTGATAATTCTAGCATTTCTGAAACGGTACTTCAGCAGCTGCTTAACTGGATTTGTAATGTGCAAAGGTGCACCATATTGCATAAAAATGATCCCATCCACACTGTTGGAGAGCTGGAATGAAGTGGTTGAACAAAAGACACTCATAGTGCGTACCTGTGACACTATAGGTAAGAGGATCGAAAGCACCTGTCTGTGAAAAAATATGGCACTATGATAAATGATGCTGTAAACCTGCATTACACAGTGACCTTTTCAGGATGAACCGGTTGCGGTTGATCTGCGTGTACATTTTCCGTTGCCCATACAAGACAATTGTGTATTGACATATCCTGTCAGATGGAAGTGGGCTTAGTTTGTCCACAAAATCTTCCATGGCCAATCATTGTCCTCTTCCATGTGAGCAAGAAATTCTAAAGCAAAAGTGTCTTTTGCTGGCAAGTCAACAGGAAGCGACTCGTGCACATGGGTAATTTTGAATGGCTAGCAAAGAAGGATGTTTCGTGTAGAACTTTGTGTGCTGGGCTCATGGGTATGTCCATGGACAGTTCTCCATGAGCTACACATTTGCACACCGCCACTTGTCTCCTCTGGCGTTGCTGTGGCACTGCTCTCACTCGAATCAAATCAATTCATTTCCTCCCTTTACCAGGTTGCACACGAAAAGAACACGCCTTTTCGAATCATTTTCTCCAGACCCATGGCAGTCATCAGACCGACGCCTTTTTTCAACCGCTTCATTGTCTGGAACTTCTGCAGAGCGACGTGTGCACAGTCATCTTACAAGCAGAGCTTGATCCTGAGTTGAGGCAGTCATGGCGAACATCACAGACACACAAGGAGGAAAGCCATCTACCCAGCATGTTTATACCAACTTCAGTGGGTTGTGTGTGTGACAGGTGTTTCCATTTACATATTCTGACACACACATGCCATCTACTGATAAATTTTCACACTACCTTTTTTCTTTTGCCATATATTTCCCCCCTTCTCCAATAATATTCCATTGCAATTTGACATCATTCTGAGCAGTGGTGTTATTTCGACAGCATTTTGAAAGTTTAATTATAATCACCATTTACATTGTGGGTTTCTGAGACCTACATTGTCTGTCACAGGTGTCATGAGTTATTGACTTTTTTTAGCCCTGAAGACTACATCAGTTTTATGCCTCTTAGAAGTTGGTTAATCTTGACTGTTACTGAGCAAAGGAACAGCAAAAATATGAGCTTCCTCAAGCCCTTTTTGGGGTCCTTCTGCTTCTGTGTTTTTTGAAAGATGATTTGCAAAATCTGGTGGTCTGTGTGGGTGGCTTTCCAGTACATCCATTTTCTTTATAGTGGATAAGGATATCAAGGAAAGGAAAGGCACGGCACCATCTGTGTCTACCTCCATTCCGAACTTGATGTTGTTATGGATATTGTTAATGTTGTCTGAGATTTCTCCCAGCAGTCAGTGTCTGTGAGACCAAACTACGAATGTGTTGTCGATGTAACGGCAACTAACGTCTGCAGCAGCAGTGTCAAGGGTGATGTCCTCAAAGTACTCCATAGGCAGGTTGGCTATGACAGGAGCTAATGGGCTCCCTATTGTGACGTTATACATCTAATTAAAATATTCTGTATCATATAGAAAATTTCAGTGTGTGCCTGAATAAATCCACAACAGTATTTTCAAATAACTCGAGAGTGAATCTATAGAAGTCTTCATTGCAATGCTCATGAATAATGACACCACATCAAAGCTAACCATTTTCTTTATGATGGTGGATATTATAATCAAACGGGAACTTAAAGATGGGGAGTTTATTAGCTCCAGTTATAGCCAACATATGTATGAAGAACTTTGAAGACATCGCCCGAGACACGGCTTCGGCAAAGCCTGGTTGCTTTTATCGTTACGTCAGTGTCATGTTCGTTGTTTCACCCCGTGAATGAGAAAAGCGAGCAGAATTCTTGGACCCAATCAAGAGTATCCATGACATAAAGCTCTCAATGGACGTAGAGACAGATGGTGATTTCTCATTTCTTGATATCTCTGTCTGCTGTAAAGAAAATGGGTGGCTCAACCACAGTGTTTACCAGAAACACAACCACTCAGACCAATATCTGCACACTAACAGCTATCAGCATCCATCTCAGGAACATTCTGTTCTGAGGACCTTGGCACATAGTGCAGGCTGTCTAAGATTCTGGAAACTTAATGTAGGAGTTGAGCTACTTATGGAAAGTATTAGAGGAACACAGCTCCAACAACTGCAATATTTTACAAGGTGTCTTTCCAAAAACATGGAAGCTGAAGGAACCTGAGGAGGATTCAAAGAAGCTTGCTTTTTTGCCATTCTATGGCTTAGTAGCAGGAAAATTAGCTGGCATCAAGATATGCAAAACTGATTTAGTCTTCAGGGCTCCAACAATTCAACAACTCAGGAGGCCTGACAGACAATGTAGGCTTCAGAGTGCCAGGAGTATGTAATGGGTGTAGAGAAACTATCAGACTGACTGCATACCATTGAACAGTGCTGTGAAGAACACAGGAAATGCTTTCACCTTTAGTACCACGAGAAATCAGCGGTAGTAGGGCATGCTCTAGAAAATGGTAATCATATTGCATTCAAAGAGAATGGGACAGTGTAATGAAAGACGCGATAGAGATACAAATTTGTGATAACACCCTCAATAAAGATGGACTGCCACTAAGCACTGCTTGGGACCCAGCCATCTGGAGGTTGAAGCAGACACATCCAGCAGGCAATGAAGACATTATCTTCTATGGTGCTGGAATGAGCACCAATGATGTGACAGAAGACAGCTAAGCTATATAAGGATGGTAGTAGTTACCCAAAGACAGTTACCACTTGATAATCAACAAGGCTTACTTGGCAGAAAGCTCATGGAATTTGAACCACTTGATGTGCCTGGAAACTTGAGACAATTTTGTCTCTACATGTTGCCACGTCATCTTGTGTTTGTAGGATGATTTTGTCACAAATGAACCCATCTGTTGGGAGAAGGTTTCTCATCATACATGCAGGAAAAGAGTAACTTGTAGAATTATAGGAACAGTTCAGGGTGAGTAGATCATACTGTATGGAGCATAATGATTGATGGGTACACAGATCATAACATTATCATTGGCAGTCACGAGAGTAGAGAGATGGGTACTGCAACCATATGTGATTTTTCAGATGTGAAGTTGGCCTTGAGGTCCTCTGCATGGATGGTTTTGTGCATCTACATAAATTTAATTCTGTTGGATAAATTGATTGCAGTTGAATGCATCTAACTTTTTGATGGGCCAGTGATGTTTCCATTTAATAAGCCTGGGGTGGGAACATATTCCAGAACTTCTAGCCTCTCAATAGAGAACATACAAATTGACTGTAGCAACTCTGTGTAACAGTATCTGCTATTAACTGCTTTGTAGTTAGGAAAGAGATTACAGTGTTGCTTCTGTTTATTTCTTCCATTTCAGAACTTTTCTAATTACACGCCTTTTCTTGAGAAAACTGAAATTATGTACACAAATGTAACCTATGGCAATAGCAGGCGGTTGTTGCTGCAGAAATGAAAAGGAAAACTATATGGAACTACTTTAGTTTTGCATCTGTTGTTTTTTTTTCCCTTCAAAATCCACTTAGGCATGCAATATAAAATACTCTGAGCACTGAAACTTTCTGACATTGTTATTTGATATTTACAGTATTATTTTTGAGTGCACTTTCATTAATGTGTTTGAAAAGCTTACATATGATGGCATATTCACTACTTAGAATATTTTTTCCTTCTGCAGGTGTTTTAAGACACTATTCATGTGGAAGGTGATCACACTGATGGAGGAAAATGTAAAAGGAGGATGAGAAAATTTCAAATTTTCAGAAGTGAAAACTCAATGACATTGTCACTATGATCCAATCATTATCAATTTGGGGCATGCAGAAAAAATGAGCTCATTATATGTGCAATAATTTATTTGCATGTGTTTTGAAGAAATAGGTAAGTAGAATGAGCTGGAAATATTTCTAACATTGGCCAGTACCATCTGGTAATCAAACTTGTACAGAACTTTGAGGGGGTATACAATTGGGAACTAAATGCAGTGAAATAGGCTTGTCCGTTGATTTGAAAGTGTTTCACACTGTTGATTTCTAGACTGGGTGTGTGTATGGACAGCATAATGAGGGACCGAACATTGGAATTTCTGCACAAGGTAATTTTGTAGGTGTTTGAATAATTCTTTTAAACTGAAGATTTAGGTGTTTATTAGATTTAAGATTGTTCCACAAATGTCAATGTATTCCTCTGAAAGCTATTTATACTCATATAGTTTTGAATGGAGGGAGACTGAAGTTTTTGTGTGCGCAGTTAAGGCAGCACGCACCTTGTCGGAACTTAGACACACGCTTCTAACAATAATTGAAAAACTTGTGGATGGATTATAAACAGTAACTGAGAGGAAACTGTCCACCTGTATTGAAGACTTACTTGCTGAATAGCTGTAGTTCAGATATGAACAAAAAGCAACACTATTATCACCGCACACGCACAGAGACCACGTGTGGTTCTGTGCAGGGTTTGCGTGGTACTGTGCATACCTCCCCTATTATTGAGTTTGCTGCAGATTCAGATTTGCTGATAGATGAGTAGTGAAATGACCCATAGTGTCAGGGCTCATTCTCTAGTTGATTGTTCATATGGTAACTGCCCTGTGGACAACTGTCAGTCACTTTCTTAATTTCATTTGTTATAGCACTGTTGAGTGGGAGTTAGTAGAGGTGACATATTGTGTAAATTAATGAACTGGTCTATGGAGTGAGAAGCCTGTCACTCTAGAACCATTTCCTGAACTGTGCTATATTCTTTGTTGCATGGGGAAAGACGATAAGGATGCTAAGACAATGGGTGAATCCAGAGACAGTTGTGGACACAAGAAATGGTGATTTCGCACACTGTATGCGTGCAATTTCACTGATCAGTTACTGGGAGTGCACTGCCTGCTTGTGGGCTCAGTATGTGAAACAAGTGCATGTCACAGAGGCATGATTGTTCTATGTGTGCTGATCTTGTATTGTGGCACAGTTTGTTATGAGAACACACGGTTTCATATTGTCTGTTTCTCCAGCTTCATTGTGTAATCACTGTTGTTTATATTTTAATCTTTTGTATGGTCCTAGATTTTCTTTACTGAATACAGCATATGTAAGAAGGTAAGTCAGTTAGTGGAAATCAAAATATTGTTGCAACTTCTTACATTGCTTCCTTTCCAATAAATGACATCAGTTTAAGTGAATGATTGGTATGTCTTTTGTAAAATACACTCTTGTGCTTGTGTTTTAGAAAACTGAAGTTACTACCAAATGGTATTCTTATGAGTTTACATAAACAATCTTTATATTTCTGGTTCAGTTTCCTGGTACTAATTTTTATTTCAGGTAAAATCTCAAGACATTTTGCAGTTAATCTGTCTGTTCTATCCATGTCTGGTCAGTGAGCTGGTGTTCTTGTAGCAGATTGCACTTTCCATTTCTTGTTATTGATTATTGCCATCGGTGCTATCTAGGACACCACAACTAGTTTTTCTTTTCTTGTTTAATGATTAAAGATGGATAGGGACTGTGGATGTTGTATATGGAACATTTTTGTATGCAGGGAGAATTGGCCATTGTCTGTAAACAGCTGGAAGCTGTATTAGACAGGTTCCAGACCTCTGTCCTGGACTGTGGAAGCATTAGGATGCCTGAGGTGAATGCTTTTTCACTTCTGGAGCCTGTAGTGTTGTCTGGGTTCCCTAATGCAGCTTTGCTTCCAAATTTGCAAGTCCTGGCTGGCCGAAAGTTACTTGAAAGTGAGTGGCAAACAGTGCCGAGGTCGCTAATCTCTGGGGAGAAGGTATAAGTGGGTGTCAGCCGCATGACTGTCCCCTTACATCTTAAAAGCAGGCTTGGTATTGCCTTCTACTGAAAGTACGTCTGTGACAGTACAGGACACCCCACCTGTTGGGACTTGCCAGTGCAGACAAGTGCAGAGGGTGGGATTGGCTGTCATTAGGAGCTCTAATGTTAGGCAGTTGATGGAGCACCTCAGGAAAATAGTAGGCAGTCTGCTTGCCTGGGAGTGGGGAGACTCATTAGACAACGAGGCTCTGCCAGCAATGATCAGATGCACTGGGAGCACCCGGCTGCAAACTGTCGCCCATGAAGGCACGAATGATACCTGTTGCCTGCATTCTGAGGCCATCCTCGCTTCCTACAGGTGACTAGCTAATTTTGTGAAGACAGCTAGCCTCACATGCAGGGTTGTTTTGCAGCATCTGTCCCATATGTGATTGTGGTCCTCTGGTTTGGAGCAGAGTGGAAGATCTAAACCAGAGGCTCATATGTTTTTGTGATGGTATCAAATGCAAATTCATGACCTCTGCTACCGGATGGAGAATTGTAGGGTTCCCGTGAATAGGTCAGGCAGACACTACACGCAGTAAGTGGCTAATAGGGTAGCAGAGTACATGTGTGCAAATGTGGGTCTTTTAGGATAGAGTAACATCTTCACAGGCCTGATAAAATGGTTTCTGAGTCCAGATAGAGTAGCATTTGTCATAGCAGATGGGAGACAGAAAATTTTAATGTAGTGTTAGTTAACTACAGGAGTGTCTATGGAAAGGTCCTAGAACTAATCTCACTTATAAATGGTAAATGTTCCCACATAGTACTAGGGACAGAAAGGTGGCTGAAACCAGATGTGAATAGCAGTGAAAATCTAAACCCCCAACTGGAATGTTTATTGCAAAGAGTTGAACACTGGTGGTAGAGGCATGTTTGTAGCAATAAATATGATAATATCTAGTGAGACTAGTACAGACCTGAATGCGAAATAATTTTGGTGAAAAGTGTTAATAAAGTGGAGATTTTAACTTATGAGCTATAGACTGGGAGACGTAACGGATTGGGACTGATGACACTGTAGTTTGGCCCCATTATATGACAAACTAACTAACCAACTTAAGGTATTAGGGTGAGTAGTAGGGACAGAGAATCATTTGAAATTGTTCTAAGCACCACATCCAAAAATTACCTTGAGCAGTTAATCAGGGAACTGACTCCTGAAGCTAACTTCTTGGATCTGCTGGTGACACAGTCCCAAGCTTTTCAACTTGGTTATTGTAGGTCAAGCAATCAATGATCACAAGACCATTACACCATCACTGAACATGGCTGTAAATAGGAATACAGATTTTTCTCTTAAGCAAGAGTGACAAGAGCCAGATTTCAGATTACCTGACAGGTCATGATAAAAATTTCATCTCCAACACTGACAAAGTTTAGTGCCAATGGGCAAAGTTAAAGGGCATCATATACCATGCATACCAAGCAGAATTGTGAGGGATGGAAAAGACACACTGTATTTTGCAAACCATGTTAGGAAGCTGCTCCAAAAGCAGAGAGAGATTTACTCCAAATATAAATGTAGCCTAAGCCTCACAGACAAACAAAATCTCAATGAAGCAAAAAATAGCATGCAGAGGGCTGTGTGTGCTGCATTCAACGAATATCTACAAACTTGATACAAAATTGTAAGGAGTTCTGGTCTTAGGTTCAATCAGTAGACAGATAGAAGCCACCTGTCCAGACAGTTCGTGACTATAATGGCATGGAAACAGAGAATGACAGAAAAGGCAGAAATACTTTACCTTTTCGTTTCTTTTTCCTAAACTGTTTCACAGAGGAAGATTGTACTGTAGTTTCTTCTATAAATCGTTACATGAATGACAAAATGACGGATATTGAGACAAGTGACTAGGGATAGAAAAGCAGCTGAAATCACTCAACAGTAAAAGGCCACTGGACTTCATAGAATACTAGTTTGATTCTACAGTGTTTGTGAAAGAATTGCCCCTCTTTTGACAGCAATGTGCTGTAGGTCTCTAGAGGAGCAAAGCATTACTAGCAATTGGAAGAAAGTGCAAGTCATCCCCATTTTCGAGAAGGGTTGATGAACAGATGAAAAAACTCACATCTTAAGACTTTTATGGAGATTGAAAATCTCCTCTATGGGAACCAATGTGGGTTATTAGAACAATGATCATGCGAATCTCAACTCATTCTGTTTGTCCACAACACCCAGAAAGCAATAGAGACAGAGTCTCGGGCTGGTGCAGTGTTCCTTGAATTCCAGAAGGCATTTGATACAGTTCCACATGGCCTCCATCTGCACAAAATTCTAGCACATGGAATATCAGGCTAACTGTGTGGTTATATTGAAGGGTTTCTAGTAAACAGAGCACAGTGTGTAATTATGAACAGAGAGAAATCTTCAGAAGTAAAACAAACTTTGGTTTACCTGAAACATGTTTTATAGGACCATTACTTATGACGTGGTGGACAATATCTAAAGTTCCACGAGGCTTTTCACAGGTAATGCTGTTATATACAGACAAGTTGTGCAGTTATAAAAGTGTTACAAAGTGCAGTAAGACTTGCAGATGATTGATTATTGCTGCAGGGAATGCCATAAACAAATATAAATTTGTCAATATATAGACAGAAAAAAACATTTATTATGTGATTACAGAGTTGCAGAACTATAACTAAAAGCAGTTACTTCCATAAAATATCTAGGAATATGCATATGGAGTGATTTAAAGTGGAACGTCCACATAAAATTAATTGCAAGTAAGAATATGCCAGATTTAGATTCATTGGAAGAATCCTAAGAAAATGTACTCCTCCAACAAAGGAGGTAGCCTACAAAAGCCTTGTGCAACCAGTATTTGAAAATTTAGTCAGTATGGAATTGATACACGATAAGACTAATGAAGGAAATACAGATCATCTAAAGAGCAGCAGCATGTTTAGGTTCGTGTAGTAACCACAAAAACATCACAAATGCTGAGCCAATTCCAATAGCAGATAAGAGAGGCAGTCAGCATCACTGTAGAGTCTACTGTTGTAAGGTCAGTGAGCACACATTCCTAGAAGAGCCAACAAGTAAGTTGCTTCCTCCTATGTATATGTTGGAGAAAGACCATGAAGATAATATTAGAGAAATTAGAGCCCACCTGGAAGCTTGCCAGGAATCATTCTTCCAGTGAACCATATGCAACTGGAACTTCAAAAAGGGGAAGTGACGCTATTACACAAAGTGGACTTTGTCACAACAGAATTTGGCTTGTGGAGTATAGATGTAGTCTCTTTAGATTTAGAAGAAACATTTAGCTGCTAAGACCATAACAGTGTCTCATCATTTGTACATTTTCTTTGTAAGTCAGTTTTTTACTAGTTTTTGTTCCTTAAAAATTTGCAACTGTTATCACAAAAAATATGTCATGGACTGATTTTAGTATCTTAGTGGAAAAGCACATTCCACACTCTGCTCTGCAACAGCACTGTAATAGGGTGTTTGGTAATTGCACTGATTAAATAAAATTCCCAATTGTTGTGAGAGTGCACATTAGCTGTACAAAGTTAAACATGGTACATATAATCAGAATTCATCCTGCGCAATAATGTTTGCTGAAACAAGTGAATGTGTTGAGGGCTGTGAAAAGGTTGTTGAGCATAAAGGATTGTTAGTAATGTTCATTTTAGAGGAAGTAGTGATGTCACAGAGAAAACGGGAGGGAGAATTCCATATGGCAACTACCTGTCAACATTATCATCTTTGTTCTGTCATGTTGCAATTGTCAAGGAAGTTAACATTGTTCTGAGATTGTTGATTTATAGAAGAAAGGAACTAGAAGAGATGTAATGTCATTAGCAGGTTTCAACAGAAATTCTAGAAGTTACAACTATTGGTGCCTCCACTATTTAACCCATTTGGAGACTGGCAGTTACAAATGTTGCTGACAACTGAAGGGGTTGCATTGCAAGACAATTCAGTTTCAGGATTAGTTACTTCAAAATAAATCCTGCTTGTGATATTGAATTCAGCCTATTCAAAATATTCATCTATGCTGAAACAGGAAGTAAGAGAACCACTTCATTTATTCTGTTCATATTATGTATAAATAACTGTCTATCAAAATGGCAAAATGATCTTGAAATTAGGCAGTCAGTCTTGTAGTTAGTTGGTGTTGTAGGAAGTGAACGAACATATAAGTTGGCTGTCAGATATTGTGTCTACTTAAGATGGTATTTTATTCGGCCTTAGCAACTGTAGTAATATATAGCGAAATAATAAGCAACTAGTTGCGTAAAAGAAATTCAATTTCTTCACCATTTTTGGACACTTAGTGCTCTTCTTCAGAAGATTATTGCATTATTGCATTATTTATGAGTGTGAACAACAAAGTGCTAACAGCAAAATCTCATGGTCATGGCTCATAGTGTGACAGTTTCACAAATAATATGATAGGTATAACCTTATAAGTGCCCGAAACTGGTAAAGAAATTAAATTTCTTGTATGCAGCTGGGTACTTACCATTTCATTATATCCTGAAGATACCCATTTGTGAATTAGTGGTTCTGTCAGCTTATACAACAGAACTTTTGTAAGTTGCAAAGTTACTTCTTACTTGATGCCCCACAAAAGGATTGGTGTAGTGTGTATTCAGAGTGATGCTTGCAATAGATCCATTGTCTTATGAGGAACTTAATTGCATTTTATGTAATGTCATAAATTAAGGCTAACCTGACCGAAAAACAGGATATTGAATGAGATGGCACACTGGAATCATTCAGGATGACGATGGTTCAAACCCATGTCTAGCCATCCTGATTTAGGTTTTCTGTGATTTCCCTAAATTGCTTCAGGCAGATATTGGGATGGTTTCTTCGAAAGTGTACGGCCGACTTCCTTCCCAGTCCTTCCTCCAAAGGTCCAATGATCTCGCTGTTTGGTCCCCTCCCCCAATCCAACCAACAAACCCAAAACAGGATGTTATAATATTACGCAGAATGAGCAATATCTTTGTGAAAGATTTGTTAACATGTGGAGCGCATTACGTATCGAGCAGTCTGGACATGGGGAGTCCCAAATACCTGCAATTAACAACTGTGGGTTTATTCGGGAAAATGTCTATACTTGCTAAATGACTTTGTAGGAAATTGGAAAGACTTCGAAACCTCAGTCTCATAATACAACCTCGCCCACAAAATTGTAGCTGTGTTGTTAGTGAGGAATGATGACACAAGATTTTCTGTAAATTTGTCCTCAGATATGCTGGTAACAGTATTTTACAGATCATGAAGCATTATTCATATGAAACAAAAATTACTCATATGAAACAAAAATTACAATAACGAAGTGTGATGCATAAATGATTCTCAGATTTAGGAAGATACAATGAAGTTAACAGTGATTTAAATCTGTGATTTTTGTTTATGGGAAAGATAGTCACATACTCTGTACAGTAAATGTGTGTCAATTTGTGGATGTTTTGTTGTATGTGGTGGAAACACAAATATTTGACTAAAATAGCAATGTTAATTTTATAGCTTGGAAATTTCTGGAATGTTGAGAGCCTATCACCAACTGATAACTTTCCAGCAGCCATAAAAAGCTTAACAACCAATGAAATTCACTTTAAGAGAAGCCTAAAGGATTTATTGGTGGCCAACTCCTACTCCATTGATGGATTTCTCAGTAAAACCAACTGATTTGTGTATAGTGCAGTAATGTGTTCATTGTAAATAAGTATTATAGTAGTTGTATTACATGTTTATTACATTATAAATAAATAAATGAACTTCATTTTAAATTCAGTGCATTAGTATTTGTAAAATGACTTTCATGTAGTGTTCATTTAAAAATTATCATTCCACTTGGGACCTGTGGAATGGTACATTGGCTTATTTGATTTAGTTGTAAATATTTGTCGTGTATTGTTGTTTTTCTGACATGTTCCACGTCGTGGAGGACCACCTCACTACGGATCAATTGGAATGAAAGTAAATCTAATCTAATCTTATACAAACACTGGAAAGTCAGAACTGACTTAGATGAGTGCACTACTATGTTTACTTCCAACATAAAGCTACTTCAGGTATCCATTGGCAAGTGAGTTCTGGAATGATGTAGTTTAGATATGTGATCTACATTTTTGAAGGTAAGTGCTTGCAGTAAATGTACTTTTGTGCTATACCTGATGTATCCTCCCTCTATGTTTGAGGGTTTTAAGTCCCGGATTTATAAACAACTGAAATTGATTACAATGCTGGAGGGTAGTGTGGTGAGTGGTATCGAGCAGTTCACTACAAAACTGAATTCTTTGCGTGATACACATCGAACACTCAAAAGAATGAAAATGTTGCAGTAGTATACCCATCCATCCATCCACAGTATTATTAGATGAGGGCACAAAATGTCTGAGGAAAATTTCACTGCATCTCATAAGGTAATATGTGCATTACATCTCTAATACAGTGACACTTCAAATGAGAATTGTTTATAAACTCTAGACAATTTAGAACATAATAGTACATGTTAAATTAAAGTTAAATTATCATCAGAAATGTTAAAAAGCCACCTTCAAAATATTGGAACAGCTAAGTCTCTCATCCATTGGTTTAGGATACTTACATAAGAAAGATGTTTGAGAAGGAGAGGGAGACATGGGGGGGGGGGGGGGGGGGAAGAAGAATTTGGGTTGAGATACCACATTAGTGATACGAAGACTACACGGTGTAGACAGAAATATTCCATAATAAATCAGCATTATTAATGTGGGGCCAGAGACTAAATCCATTCCAAAAATCAGCTGTAGGAAAAAAAGCAGACTTTTCTCGGGTAGACGATAAATTAAATTGAGTTTGCAACACTCCTCCTGTGTTGAGTAAGATTCAGACACTTAGATCTGTGCCTGAAACTCTTTTTGCAGACTGTCAGAATGGCCATTCTGCTGACCATAAGGTAGCTAACTCCAAATTATATACACTGATGAGCCAAGACATTATGACCACTGCCCTCTGCAAGACTGAATTCTGGGATGTGACATGGTAAAGCAAGTCTTTAAGCAGTAATACAAATTGGATATCATCATAATGATGATATGGGCTGCAACTGAGGAAATCAGTAGAAATGTCTCATAGTCAAATGAATCACATTTCTTGTTGCACCCAATTGATGGCCGTGTCCAGATACATAATCAGGCAAATAGATGCTTGAAATGTCCACTGTGCCAAGGACATGCTGATGTATGCAGTATTAGGCTATGGGTGACATTAATGTAGGCTTTCATGGGAGCTGTGGTTGTACCAGCTGCATCCCATCGTGCTTGTTGACTTCTTTGATGATGATGACATCTTTCAGCAGGGTAACAAGTTCAGAATTGTGCTACAGTTGTTAGAGCAGCACAATAGTGAACTCACGTTATCTTGCTCGCCAAATTCATCTGATCGGAACCCAATGAAACACGTCTTAGATGCTATCTGCAGCCTATTCCAGCTGACCTGTAATTTAAGAGAACTATGTAATAGGCATCTGGTGCGACATCCCTCTAGAAGTGTACCAAGGATATGTTGAGTCCATACTACTCAAAATTGCTGGCTATTGTGTTCCAAAGGTGAACCAGTTTGTTATCTAGAAGGTAATAACAATGTTCTGAGTCATTTATCTGTGTGTGTTTTTGGGGATACACTGAGAAAGTCATACAGGGTTACTTGAGGAATGTAAAAGACTTTGCAGTTTTGGACTGAGATCCAAAGAGTTAACTGGCTCTCCTTTAACCGTTGCTTTAAGTAATTTCCAGGGATACATGTTTCATATGAATATAATCTTGCCTGCAAAGAGGATTTCATGTGAATTGTCAAGCATATACAAATCACAAATGTAAAAGGACCAGATGTCATTTTCCTAACATAAGTACACAATACTTTGTGTTGGCTGGGAGAGAAGCCCCTCTGGACAAGCTCATATAGAGCCCCAGTTTAGGCGCAGTGATATTGTGTGATAAAATGCCTTTGGTTCTCTATAGTGTGTACATATGAGGTACAATGTCTAGAGAAGGTGAACGCATTAGTGCAAAGATAGAATAGCATGTTCATATCAGTTCATACATGTAATAGTTCATTTGAAAAGGCTCATTTGTGTGGTACTGGGTGAGTGAGTGAGTGACATACACTAATCATCTAGAATTTAGTGTGCTCTGTTAATTAGGCACTTTATACATACCTGGAAGACCGTTGAAACACTAACACGGAGGTTCACAGAAATTGACACATGGTCTACCTGTTGAATGCAGAACAGTTCAGACAGATATGCTCATCCACATGTTTATGGGAAAGCATCTGTACCAACTGAGTGCTTTCACTGTAGGGAGGCTGGAGTAATGGGCCAAGGCAGCCCCTACTTTTCATGTCTGCTAACTTGGGTTGTGAGCAGTCCAAGTATAGTAAGTATGAAAGGCACTGAGATTGTGTTCAAAATTCACATACATTAGTTTCTAGTATACTTAATACCACATCTTGTTATTTGAACCTAAACCTGCCAAGATGATTATTGTTGAAGTGGTGATGGCATTAATTGCTGAGATATAGGAGGCTTTCTTGCATTATGTAACTATGCATGACACCTTTTGTTCATTCAGTTCCTTATCAACTTGTTGACAGGGTGTTCAACATTAATTTTCCTTGTATTTCTCTTCAGAGCTGCTGTGGTGTATGCTGAGAAACAGTTCATTGTTGTGCAAGTGCAGATAGCATTTTGCATATGTTGCTTCAGTGTGTGCACCATTCTCTTGGCTTCATCGGTTGGTTTGGGGTCTATTATTCTGTCAGATAATGTTTAATCCCATGTTTGGTGCTATAATCTTTGGCAGTGGGTGTGATCCATTATCAAATAAAAGTGTGTAGCAAATTTTTCAGTAGACCACCCACGATTGCTTTATACCCAAAGTTTGAATTATATGGACACTGTGTATGTAATCTAAATGTGTTCCAACAAAATTAACCATTTTACTGCTACAGAAGTGTTCTCTGCATTCCGTGCTGATGGCGGCTTTCGTTACAGCTGTACCGCTCGCCAAATGCTGGTGCCTGTGCCAAGAGGTAGCGTTCCAGTCAATATGAAATACTTGTCATCAAATTTTAAGAAAACTGTTTATTGGAAAAGAAATTGGTCTGATATTTCACCTGATGAAGGACTTAATTTATTTTTATTATTTGCAGTTGTTTCTCTGCTGCATGAAATTGAGTAAAAGACATTGCAAGCTTTGCGTAGGTAAAAAACGCATTGCGTAAACTTTTCATATGCTTGATTCTAGCTTCTACATCGCAATGGTTGAAATGTAAATAAGGTGTCAAAAGTTTTATGTAAAATTGATAGCAGTGTGATACCTCATTTCATTCGCAAGCTATTGGGTTTTATATCTGATGGACAGAGGCTTGTCTCGCACTCGTTCATGTCCTTATACGTGCGATTTGTGTGGTCATAACAACAGTCATCTCCCATGCATGAGTAAAGATATCGAAACGAGGTTTTTTGCAAATAAGATGCAATAAGGCACATATCTTGCATAATAAATACTTAAGACTTTCTTATTCAGAGACATGGAAGGAACTAGTCCGCAGCAGTGAGAGGTTGGTGGCTCAGGATGCATATAGATGTCCATAGCAGTGTAGGATAACCCAAGTGGCACATGTATGTGTGTCCACAGTACCTGGGGAAGGTGTAGCATGACGTCCATTCACATCCACAGCAATAAAAATGT
This sequence comes from Schistocerca gregaria, assembly GCF_023897955.1. Lineage (NCBI taxonomy): Eukaryota > Metazoa > Arthropoda > Insecta > Orthoptera > Acrididae > Schistocerca > Schistocerca gregaria. Next base: position 723,492,782 of record NC_064931.1, on the reverse strand, counting down.
TAATTTCAATAAAATCACAAATGGGTTTTGTAGACTATGGGACATACCACCACTTATGGGGCTTCTTAATGGGCAGAACAAAGTTGCCACTATTAAAATGTGGTCAATGGTTGGACCTAATACTGTACTATTAGTCTTGTTGAATGACCTGTTACTGGGGAATAGACCGAATGGTTTTGGTGTAACATGAATATCATTTGTGTATGATTGGTGGTTTGTCTTCTCAGCAACAATCATACATTTAAATTAACAGGACATATCTGTTTAGTTTTGGTTGGTTCCTCCAGCAGAAAAATGGACATTCATGTAGAAATACCTCTGCCAGTTTTTGTTCTGTCCATCTTAAACAAAATTATAATTGGTTCTGTTACAGCTCCTGATCCATTTCATGAGGGATACAGGCAGATTGCACAAAATAGTCCTCTAGTAATTTTGACAGTGTATCGACATTTTGGGGTTGATATGTTCATCAGTAGTGAAGCTGAGAGACTGGAGATTCTCCTGGCATATACAATGAAGGAAGCTATAGACACTAGTGCTATCGTATGACCAAAGATGATTCACATCAAAAGTTATTGATAGTGAAAATAACCAGTGGTTGAAGTAGCATTAGCTGTGTACCATTTGAAAATGGAGATAGCATGATTCCACTCTTAAACAAGGAACTCTGTCTCTATTTATATCAACTGCTTCCTTAACAACACTACCCGAAAAGCTGGAAGTGCATGCCAGAACTCTGTGTTACATTCATTGAATGACCGGTGCCAAGACTTCTCCAAAAGTAGATTTGCTCGGCTGTTGTATGTATGTGTGATGTTTACACTCTGTACACGGCTGTTCAATAGCCCTGATAGTTTGGGTGCTCAGAACATGGTAGACACACACCTTCTACAAACAAAGATCTACAGAACCTAAAAAGATGGTGCTCAAAAACCACATTTCTGAATAATACAACAAATCTTGTTGGAAATGCTCCCCCTGTAAGGCAGAAAGATCATAGGCTTCGGTGCTGTCATGGTATTGTCAGTCACTTGGTACCTGGTTGGTTGATTGACCTATTTTGTTTGTTGACTTTCACTTACTTTTTATTCAGTGACCAGTACTGTGAGCATACAGATGGAGCTGTGATGTCAGTATAATGTGCACATGTCCACTTTCAACCATTTGAGAAGCCTAATTTCGTGGTTGTACAGAGTTCTGTAAAGTGGAGAAGCCATATTGGATTTCACCATTTCAGTTGAAACTCATATTTGATAGGTTTTAAACTACGACATATGTCTTACGAATATGATGCATCAGATATTGAGGGTCTCTCGAAAATGTCATTATTAGTATGATTTGTCATAATTAAAGTAAAAATTTAACAGTGGTTAGCTTTCGCTTTCAGTGTGTCTAAATGTGAAACAGTCCAAAGTTCAAAGAGTCCACAGTGGTGTTGTGGGTAGGTTTACACTTCGAAAGAAAAGGCAACAGTAGTTTCCAAAATTTAATATTCTAGTGTGCAAAGTATGTATAATTTCTTATATGTAATTAGACATTACATATAAAGTCCTCAAATGTATAAACAGATAAATTTAAGAGTCAATAAACAGGTCAAATCAATAAAATAAGGGGAGATCTACTGGTGTGCAACCTCTAAATGTGTTTGTCTATTAATGCTAATGAGGTGCACACAATGACTGCATTTGCAGACAGCATTTCTGAAATGAACATATCCTGGTTAGCCACACACCAGATGTGGGCTTTGCCCCATGGTGGCTCATCGTGTTCAGACCAGGTACGACAACGAAAGCCAATAGACTCCCTAAAATAACTGTTGGCTCTGGACACGGATACCTCATAGTGATGTCACAGAAGTTTCACCATGGTCGGTCTAACATGTCCCTGTTGGTCAGGAGGGAGGTCGATGGTATGTTGGGAAATGCCACATATAGGAAGCCTCTTTGCACTGACTGATGTACAGGATGATGCTCACTGTATGGCTCAATGTGAAGGGGTACTCTGTACCTTGGTTCACATGACCGACATCAGCTCAGACCCTGAAAATTTGTCAACTGAGTTACCCCACCACAGTGTCACCTTCTGTCAGAATGGTTATAATGAAAGATGGAATCAAGTGTGTGTTGCCCTATCAATCTGCCATGCACCCAGTGAGATAAGCCTTACGTGGCAGCAATGTCTACAGCCTTTTTGTGTTAAGCAGAAAGTTTTTCCTACAGGCTTGGTCATGTTTTTGTGGAAATATGTTTGGAAACGTGTTTTTCAATCACTCCCTAAGATAATGGTCCTCTTAGGTTCCACAAAGGATGATCTTTATTTCTGTATAAGTGTCTACAGTATTCCTAGCAGTTGTGGCATGTTATGTATTGGTCAGACTACTAGGATTGTAAGGGACTGGTGTACTGAGCATAAGCATCAGACATGCTTAAAACAGTCTAGCAGAATATTGTCTTGGCATTTGTCATCCTAAGGAATATAACAAACAGATTCTGGCATGCACTGCCAGCTTCTGGATGGTATTATTAAAGCAGCAGTTGAAATTAAATTAATATTTAATCTTGCAAATAAAGATGGAATTTTTTGTTCAAATTCTGCATGGAGTCGTGCTCTCCCCTTGTTAAGAAAGTGAGGGTCAGTTAATGCTTCCTCACCCATTGGTTATTAATTTTCACTAATGATAACTTTTGCTCTGGAGAGGAAAAACAGGATTTCTGATCAGGTGAGTACAGAATTAGTAGCACAAAACCAGATAGGCGAATGCAGAAGCTCCTCTAATAATGAATAGCAAGTGGATATCAGCCAAGATAGCTGTAAAACCATGACCTACCATAGCTGTAAAAATATGCATGCCTACTAGCTTCTCAATATACAAAGGCACAAAACAAATATGATGTAAAGAAACTAACCAGAATATTCAGAGATTAAAATTTAGTTTTGTTGGGATAGTGAAATTGAGTATAGGAAAAGAATGAGAAGGTATAATAGCAGACCATAGACTGGGGGAAAGAAAACAAATGGAAGGGGAAACTGTATCTTATAATTCTGCATAGAGCGCAATATAATCATTCCAAACACAAGAATTATGATGAAAGGGTGCAGTACCGCCCGACATTGAAAATAAGTAAAACATTCTTCGTTATTCTTGTCAGAACAACATTTTTTCTAATAACTCAATTTCAATTATTACATCGAAGTCAGATACCAGTGTAGGAAAGAATGACTATTTAATTGATCACATGTGCACTCCTACAAAATAAATCCCTACATCCAATTTGGTGAGATCTGCGAAATGAATGAATGTATGGTCGTCTGCTAACCGCAGATAGTGAATGTTCAATATATGGTCATCTTTGAGATGGTCCTTTGGTGGAACCAAAGGCATGAAATTTACCTGAGCTTTGAGCTCCTGAAATGTGGCTGACCAATGTGTAGCATGGTCTTCCCCCACCTCGACAGAGGTGCGAGATGACCTGAAGAATGGCCATGTCTTCAGCATTCTGGCGCTGGATCTTGTGTTGGTAAGACCTGTCTTAGGTGTGCTTCGTAAAGACGAAAGAGTGGATAGAATGGTATGTATGTGGAATACTTAAGAGTAGTTTGAATAATAATTTCTCTATTTCAGCAACTTTTGTGGAGAGAATTAAATGTCAGGCAGGTAATATTAAGGGGATCTAGTAATCTTCGGAAGTGACCAACGGTCGCAATGAAACCACGTGTAGCAATAAGTTGAAATACTTCAGTGTGCATAAGTTAAGCTGAATTACTGGCGTGTGCAGGACTTGAAATTAGAGACGAGTGCTTCCACGTGGTGAGTACTGTGTGTCTCAATCTGTGTATGAGACAAAGGATAAGGAGAAGTACTTGTCCATGATATCAGTTGAAGACTCAAATGTGTGATGAATATGTTCTTAATATTGCTTTGCGTGTTATGTTTCCGTGTGACGCTTGATTCAAACTATAATACTCTGAGAGTGAAGCAAGGTGAGTCAGCAGTCTATCCAGTGACGCCACTTTGCTTGCATTGCACAGGAAGACATGCATATATACTCCACAGTTCATAGTAGGAAAGAAAAGTTACGAAGTGGGGCAGTGTCGTGTGAAACTGGGATAAATACTAATTGAAGTGGGAAAGATGGAAGTGATGTGATAATAACGTTGTGACTATTCCTTGTGTTGCATTCCATGTTGCCAATGTGATGTATTTCATGTAATTTAAGTGTGTGTGGTTTGCATGGGAGAGTAGCAAGATAGGTTCAGAGGCAGTGGGTTATGCATGTTCCTTTTTGTACTGCTCAGTCTGGAGGAAAGTTTCGTGATGATGGTTGTGAGAGTCAAAGTGTGAGATATAGCAAAAGATCCACCATCCTATCCAGAAAGTGCACTGTAGTCTTAGGTAATTACGAGACCATAAGATAGAGAATCACCAATGTAAAGCCATGCCCACTGGGTGGAGTTTCTCATGTGCAATTGTAGAAAATGTATTGGTGTGTTTAGGTTATAGAATTTATCGGAATAAAAAGATAGTGAAAAGAAAAAGATTGGTGGGCTTTTCCTTCGAATAGTATGTTGTCATGATATCCAGAATTTATAATGTGTGCGCCATTCATATTCAGTGTGATGGCCACGTGTTGATCAAAGCAGTTAAATAAGAAAGAAAATGTATTGCCAGTCCGTAGTGAACAGTCAGAGTTCCGTAAATCACTAATAGTCACATGTGCATTTCCGTTTCCATTGCGTAATATTCAAACAGGAGAATAATTTGTAACTTAATTGTGAGTACTAGAGCTCATGTTACTTGATAAGTAAGAATGAATCCACTCACTTGGCAGACCACTCATCTTGCAGGCCTGACTGCTTGATGCCACAGTATGAGCAAGGCATGTGGGTGCCTCTCAGTGAACCAATGTATATCTGGGAAAGACCTGGAGATGGGAAGGCTTCAGGCAGATTACAAAATGGCAAGATAGATTTTGAAACCAAATTTTAAAGTGCAAAACATTTCCATGAGCAGTTGTGAACTCTGACCATAACCAAAATTTATTATTGATGTAGTCAAGGTTGCAGGGGAACAAGCAGTCAAAGAAAAAGTCCACTAGAAATCATGGGATAATACATGTGGTATTGAATTTGATGTGATAAAATAAGAATGAAGCAGGCTAAAGGGAGTAGTTGGCTAAATAATTAGGTTAACACAGTGCAAAATAGCAAAGCAGGAAGGATAAATGTAAAGGTGTGTAGGCATGCTATGACTTTAGGGAAGTCAGATGTACTGTGTTGGAAAATTCAGATATTGAGAAGAGAGGACTGGCAGTATGAATATAAACATCTTATGTGGCAAGCCAGTGTCAACCAATGAAGGAAAACCTGAAAAAAGCAAAAGGAATGTGTAGAAGGGCCATACAGAGGAGTGAAACTAGAAAGATATCATGAAAAGGAAGAGGAAGTGACTGAAAATGAAGGGATTGCAGTACTGCAAGAGAAATTAGAGTACTGAAAGACATAAGTTGAAACAAGGCATCTGGAGCAAAGGACACCCCCTCAGAACTATTAATAACCTTGTGATAACAAGGAAATGCTGTTCGACTCCATAAGTATGAAGTGTACAAGGTGAACAGTCAAAGCTTCAAGAAGACTAATAATACCAAATAAGGTGATCTGAATGGTAACCATATATGGAATATAAAAGTGGATAGAGAATTGATGTCTTCAGTCAGAACAGTGGTTTGATCCAGCTATCCATATGCTAGTCTGACCATTCTCATATTTGGATAACTACTGCAACTTGAATCAGTTTGAACCTCTGTGCAGTACTGATCCCTTTGTCTCCCATTACAATTATTACCCCTCACACTGCCTGCCATTAGCAAATTGATGATTCCGTGATCTCTTAGGATATGTCTTATCTACCAATCCTGTCTTGCATTCAGAGTATGCATAAATATCCTTTTTATCCAATCCTACTCAGCACATCCTCATTGATGCAGACAGATAGCTGATTGCATTAACTAGCTGCTTTCAGAATTTGAGGAGAATTGAATCTGTCTTCTGGATTAATGATGGCTGGTAAGCCGCCAAGCCTGGACGTGGTCTGGAAGCACTTTCCCGCATTTGTCTAAATAAATGCTGGCTTGATACCCAGGTCCTACCTCAGATACACACTACACAAACATTTAGAAAATGTTCTCATGCTTGATCATGAGATTTAGTCTAGACATAGACAAAAGCTGTATACATATTACATTCTGGGGCAGGGAGAGCTTACGGTATCGGAAAGTGCATCTGGCCACAGATTGTTATTAACACTGCCAAAACTTGCGTAACAATGTCATAGCAAAACAGAAAAAGATTGAAGATTCAGTACCACCTCATTACTTACTCCAGCTGCCTATGAAAATTCAGCATCATTTGGTAGCACCACTTTTCAGAAACTTCTATTCTCTTCTTGTCCGAAATGCTTATCAACATTTCATTTCTGTAGGAGGCTACAATCCAAATACCTTCAGAAAACATAGCCTGATTTAATTCAACTAACTTTGTTGCCCTTGTTTTGCTTTTCTTGATGTTCTTTAAGACTAACTTGTTCAACTAGTCTCAGTTTCTTTGCTATCTCGTGACAGAATTAAGATGTCATCAGCAAACCACAATGTTTTCGTTTGTCCTTAGAGAACTTTAATTCTCTCTTCAGGGTTCTGTTTCCTTTACTGCATGCTTTATGTGCAGATTGAATAACACTGGTGATAGATGAAAACTCTCTATTCTCTCAATCACTGAATTCCTTTCAGTTTTTATTCGTATAACTGCAGTCTGATGTCTGTAAAAGTAGTGAATAACGTTTCACTAGATTTTATCCCTATTACCTTCTGGATTTCAAAGAGTGTAGTATAGTCAACATTGTCAAACCTTTCACTGAAGATACACCTAGCTTTACCTTCCTTTAACCCATCTTCCAAGATAAGTAATAGCATCAGTATTGCCTCGTGTGCTCGTACTTTTCTCCATAGTAAAAACAAGAGAATGCTACAGGCTTGTGGAATGTGGTGTTGCAGGAGGCTGCTGAAGATTATATGGATACGCTGGGGCAAATAATGAAGACTTATCCAATCAATTTGAGGAGAAGACAGTCTTATGGCAAAACTTCGCTAGAAGGCATAGGATCCCAGGACACGTTTCTTGTCAAAGAGTAGTTGACCATGTAATGCAGGGACTGTCTTGAACACTAAGAAGATTAAAACGTAAATTGTGTGTTTAATGCACATGTGTATAACTTGCATAAGATGGAGTACTATGGAGAGAGATGGATCCAACCAGTCTTCAGAATAACAGCAGGTGCAGCTTTGAAGTGCATATGCCAAGGTGCAGCCTCTACTTGTGAGACCAACATGATCTGTATTGCTGCTGAAACTTGGTTATCATGTGATCTGACCCCTGAAATGCTGCTTCTAGCGGTTTTTCACAAGATGAATGCGCATGGTTGCAGCTGCTAGTGTGTAAGGCTAGCTGTGATACCAAGTTGCAGGCAATTGACTTTAAATCATGTTTTGCAACAAGAAAAATGGGATGACACAAAATTATTGTGGCTCTGCAACAGGAGGAAATTTTCTATTATTTTTTAAGACATTATCATTTTAATCAACACATAAGCTTTTTGAAAGTAACAAGATTATCCAGCCAAATGGCAGTCTCCTAAATGTATTGTTGCTGCAGATAAGTGCATAAGGATCCCATCATTGTTATTTTCTTACTGTTCTTTTGGTCTTTGTCCATCTAAACTAAATCTCTTTGTGTTGTTGTATTTTATGGAAAATGAGAAAATGGGATATACCATTAAGCAGAGACTGGCAACTTACTTAACTGAAAAACATTTTATTCTCCTCAAACTAGTCTCTTATATTCTGAAATTGTGACGCTGTGCACCATGGTAGGTGCATGATGCCACACTCAAAACGCAAAGCACACAAGAACTTCCAAAAGAGAATTGACAGTTACTGAAAGGGTCAGGTGAAGAGTGCCTCAGAAAACAGTAAGGTATGAGATCTGGCACTGGTGGCAATAAGGTTATAAGGACAGACTGGGAGTCTTGCTCGAGTAACTAGTCTGCTCAACATTTGCTCATGTAAGGAATACGTGTTGTTTTTGAGTTCCAGTCTGGAGCACAGATATAACATGCAAGGTTCGTATTGAAGCACATTCCAATGCGGAGCAAAAACTTCATTCTGTGACTAAACCATATCTCCCCGATGTCCTGAGCCCACTAGTGCTGCAAGTTTTGCAGTAGATCTGTGAAATTTCTTCATCTACATACACTCCTGGAAATGGAGAAGAGAACACATTGACACCGGTGTCAGACCCACCATACTTGCTCCGGACACTGCGAGAGGGCTGTACAAGCAATGATCACACGCACAGCACAGCGGACACACCAGGAACCGCGGTGTTGGCTGTCAAATGGCGCTAGCTGCGCAGCATTTGTGCACCGCCGCCGTCAGTGTCAGCCAGTTTGCCGTGGCATACGGAGCTCCATCGCAGTCTTTAACACTGGTAGCATGCCGCGACAGCGTGGACGTGAACCGTGTGTGCAGTTGACGGACTTAGAGCGAAGGCGTATAGTGGGCATGTGGGAGGCCGGGTGAACGTACCACCGAATTGCATTGCTCAACACGTGGGGCGTGAGGTCTCCACAGTACATCGATATTGTCGCCAGTGATTGGCGGAAGGTGCACGTGCCCGTCGACCTGGTACCGGACCGCAGCGACGCACGGATGCACGCCAAGACCGTAGGATCCTACGCAGTGCCGTAGGGGACCGCACCGCCACTTCCCAGCAAATTAGGGACACTGTTGCTCCTGGGGTATCGGCGAGGACCATTCGCAACCGTCTCCATGAAGCTGGGCTACGGTCCCGCACACTGTTAGGCCGTCTTCCGCTCACGCCCCAACATCGTGCAGCCCGCCTCCAGTGGTGTCGCGACAGGCGTGAATGGAGGGACGAATGGAGACGTGTCATCTTCAGCGATGAGTCGCTTCTGCCTTGGTGCCAATGATGGTCGTATGCGTGTTTGGCGCCGTGCAGGTGAGCGCCACAATCAGGACTGCATACGACCGAGGCACACAGGGCCAACACCCGACATCATGGTGTGGGGAGCGATCTCCTACACTGGCCATACACCTCTGGTGATCGTCGAGGGGACACTGAATAGTGCACGGTACATCCAAACCGTCATCGAACCCATCGTTCTACCATTCCTAGACCGGCAAGGGAACTTGCTGTTCCAACAGGACAATGCACGTCCGCATGTATCCCGTGCCACCCAACGTGCTCTAGAAGGTGTAAGTCAACTACCCTGGCCAGCAAGATCTCCGGATCTGTTCCTCATTGAGCATTTTTGGGACTGGATGAAGCGTCGTCTCACGCGGTCTGCACGTCCAGCACGAACGCTGGTCCAACTGAGGTGCCAGGTGGAAATGGCATGGCAAGCCGTTCCACAGGACTACATCCAGCATCTCTACAATCGTCTCCATGGGAGAATAGCAGCCTGCATTGCTGCGAAAGGTGGATATACACTGTACTAGTGCCGACATTGTGCATGCTCTGTTGCCTGTGTCTATGTGCCTGTGGTTCTGTCAGTGTGATCATGTGATGTATCTGACCCCAGGAATGTGTCAATAAAGTTTCCCCTTCCTGGGACAATGAATTCACGGTGTTCTTATTTCAATTTCCAGGAGTGTATATAATCTTCAGTAACATTGCTGCACAGAAGTTTGCTTCAATTTTGGGATGTACTCAGCCACTACTGAAAAAAAAGAAAAAAATATGCATATGTGAAACCTCTATGTTCTTCCACTACTCCAGAATATTTACGTGCACAAATAAGTTATGCGAGGTGTTTTAACACCTCAATACATTTGCAAATGTTGCTTTAAATAATTTGTTTCAAATACACTTGGATGCAAAATGCTGCTCTGTCTTGACAGGTGCACGTGGAATGAAAATACACTCGAAAAAATACATCATTAAAATATATGACCACAGATAGTGTCGAAACCCTGAAGATGATCCTGTAAAATACTATTAAATATACTATCACAATACTTTGATACATGAGGCACGGTAGTAACTGTGGGACCCACAAAGTTGTGGCATGTCCGTCAGCAGTTGCGGCTCCCCAGACTAAAGTTGAGACAGGAAATTGGGTTTTTACAGCTGAATCTGTGAGCAAGCAAAAACCATAACTGGCCAGACCAGCACCAAATTGTAGTGCGAGCTCAGACCATCTCGCGGCATGAAATTCAAATCGTAGCTTGTAACATATTCGTGCATATTCTTTATTTATTCAGTTTGTGGTAGATGTGGTGCTCCCAAGTGGGTAGACATCTTGACTGCAACCCCCCCCCCCCCCCCACCCCACCATTGATCCCAATGACATAATACCTGTAGTCACAAGTGAATGGAATGAAGGGTGGTAACCACAACACCCCACACACACAAAGCATCAAGTTATCACATTCTGTTTATTGGCAAATTTCAGGCTTGCTTCCTGTGTGTCTCTTTCAAGAGGCCATTCACTGCTTGGCTGTGTGAACCCACCTTTCCAAACACAGATGGAGGTTCCCATCTCTCTTGAAATTTTGTTCCTGTTGGGAAATGCTGGAGACAAAGGGAAAAGTGATGCAATTTCGATATCGAAAATAGTGAAATAATACATTTGCACCAATTTGCCAAAATAATTCTTTAAAAATTTACAGGAGTCAAAGAGACTGCTTAACTCTTTTCTACTTTATGGTGCTTCTTCTTTGTAATAAAACATTTGTCAGTGTTTGAGTATCTCACAAACATTATGCAAATCAAGTAATGAAATCTCCATCACAAATAGATCATAGTGCTAAATATAACCGAGGTCTTCCACACAAACTCCTCCACCACATCATTTCCACTATACATGTCTAGAGAAAAAAAATCCTATCACACAAACTCACGATCAGGAAGTGACTGCAGGGTAGCACATGGTCCACACGCAGTGTGCCCATCCATATGTACACTACCAGCACAACATAAAGATGCCAGTGAAAATTATTGCTGTGGCTGCAGCCATATTCATGAGTAGTAGGGCAAGAGCAGCACCACACCACTCTTCATTGTTGCCAAATGTATTCAACATGGTTGCCACAGATCTGGCAACATCACAATGACGTCGTGGTGGGAAGTTCAAGTTGCAGCGGGAAAATAGGACAATTGGTCTTCCTCCAATAACCTAACCATCTCCCGCTCATCTTTCCACACCATCTGGAATGTATTGGGAAAAGGACTGTCTGTGCTGCTTAATTTTGGATGCATTGTTTATTTAAACAATTTATAGGCAGTATCTCCATCCAGTATGTTCACCAGAAAGCACTGTCGTCCCTCTCCCCTCCCTGAGTGAGTGAGTGAGTGAGTGAGTGAGTGAGTGAGTGAGTGAGTACTGTGTCGACAGCAGTAATATAAAGAGAGCCCACACACTGGGGTACCTGCCCCAAGAGTCTCCATACTGGCCTAACACTTTTGCTGCGGCTGACACTTATAAGCTTCACAAGAAGCCACGAGTCAGTGCTGCTGATGCTGATAAGCGTCCACGCTCACTTTCAGATTACTCAGTCTAGTTACAGCGTCTAAGCTAGTATCAACGTGTGTAAACTTTTGTTTTATGTGGTCAGTTTTCAAACGTATATTGTTCGTAATGGTGGTTAATGGACCTTCCAATGTGAAAAAGAGCAGGAAAAGTGTTTCACTTACTAATTTCTGCACATCCGGGCGTCCCCTGGACGTCTATGATAAATGTAGATGGCTAATTCCCTCACACCAGGAGCAAACATGCTACTAAATTGATGACCTGTATCATTCAATCTTAAAAATGCGCATTGGAAGAAAATATTATTTCAAATGAATCCAATTTCGTTTCTTTCCTCCTCAATAATATGCGTTTTGGAATGCAAATTGTATATTTTGGTACATTATAAACAAATCACGAGCATTTGAATGATGCCTGTGACACCTGTAGCGGTCACGATAGCAGACTGACTTAAAAGAAAAGAAAAAAAGACCACAATACAGTTGAAGCTTATTTGAAGTAATGAATCTAAGGTGTCATTAAGTCAGTATAGAACATGATCCTACAGATCTTACAAGGTCGTGACGTCAGCCTGTAGCTCAGATGTGCTTAGGAGTGTCGGCTCCAAGCAGCACCACCACCTGTTTTAGTGTGTTACTGACTTGCACTTGCTGGGCCGCACTGGAGAGTTGCACGACTGCATCGATGCTGCATCAAGTGTGTTAGGGCACGGCCCTGTGGTAGCTGCTGAGCACATCCTGCCACGTTGGATATACCCAAGGCTCCATTCCTATACCTGGCAGATTGATGCCCTTTGGCGCTGAACACGAACTGCTTCAGGAGTAATTGAATCTTGTTTTGCAGAATATTGTCATGTATGTAACTTGAAGATATTAGAAGAACTAAATGTACCACTGCACAAAGAGAGAGAGCCTTGCAGACGATGCAAAAATATTCAAACAATTACTTGTTTTATTCTGAGGTATACTTCCACTGCCACACTTGAATGTGGACTCTAAAAGAGAATGATAGCAACACAGTTGACAGTGACTCAGAGACAATTCGTCCAATTTTGTGGGAAAACCTTGTCTTCGAGCACTAATTATTTCACAAGTTAATAAATCCAACTGAATACCTCTCCAAATGCACTTTAAGAAAGATAGATGCACTGTAGTTTGCCTAAATTTTGCATCATATAGCACCCCCATTCGAACATGGACTCTAAAAACAGATCACAATGTGTGGAATAGGCAGGAAATTAAAAATGGCAGCACCCTTCCCAGGACTCCTACTCTGGTCCTTCTGGATGGAAGACCTGATTGCTCCCCAAACACATGGAAACTGTCAAGATGCAGGAGAGGAAGATTTGGTTAGTGAGCTTTATTTTGGTTGGGAAACTGCCGAAAGGATTGGTCATAATTACGTAATTAATCACAAAGATCAGACTTCATTGCACAACTATATGTATAGAACTACAAAAGGACAGCCTAAAACTGCAATGCAGCTCAAAAAGTGGCGATACTGTGCAACTGGTATTATCCTACTGGGAAAAATTTTCACAATACCACTTGAAATGAGTGACACACACTGAAACTCTACCCATAACCTGCAAGCTGGCGGGGAAAAAGAAAAAGGTTGGGGTTGAGGTACTATCTTCATTCTCTTTGGTGAGAAATATGCTCCTCTGATGAGATGCTGATGTTGGACAGAGAGGAGTTTCATAAGTGTGTTACCTGGAAGCCTACAGCTGAGGACAGTGTCTATCGGTGTTTGATGTCAGTCTGCTAAAGATGCATGATCAAAAATCACTCGGCAGTCCATATAATCAAGGCCAATATGCGGTACCACAACTGATGGAAAAAATGCATCATAGTTGTAATTACATGTCGAAATTGTGAAAAAAACCAACACATAATGAATGGGTCATAATGCAACACATGTATCGTGCAAAATCGTTGTCCCAGAAGACGAGAGTGAGAGGAGGAGGGGGGGGGGGGGCAGTAGTTGAACGTGTGTTCTCCTCGATAGGTACTCACAAACTGCCAGAAATAGTCCTCCCTCCCTCCCTCCCTCCCTCCCTCCCTCCCTCCCTCCCTCCCTCCCTCCCTCCCTCCCTCCCTCCCTCCCTCCTATGGGGAGGACACAGGCTTTCTCAAATGATCAACTGCTATGGACAAGTGCCTCACAGTCACTGTATGCTGGCTACCTTGAGATGATGGTCCTGTGCCAACACCAAAGCAGCTGTAGTTGACTAAACAATAGGAGATAAAAGCACGGCTGTCTGAAGTGCAACTTGTTCATTTACTGTGTAGTGACACAGATGTTCCTAATAGTTAGGGGGCGCCCCTGTGGTGGTGAGCTGATACAGACTAGGCTGCCCCTCCCCCATACACTACTTAAAGGCCTGTCGTTCTGTGATGGAAAACACGTTTATGTAACATCAACACAACTCTTTCATGCACTCTGTTAGATGTATTTCTCAGAAAGACCTGACCCCTGTGGAACAACTAAATTCCAGATGGTGTGCAGTGTCCTCCGTACAATGCATCGCTGTGAACATGTGCCTAGGCTGTCAGCGTTACCGACGCCAGCAAAAGCTACACATACAATAGAGTACAACGCCTACATACGTAAGAGCAGAACCACGATAAATGCAGGCTATGATGTCTTATGGAACTCTACAAATACACTGGTCTGAGCACTGGACTGTAACATTTTCTATTTAACATTGTGTTTCCTATAATCAAGCTTATGTTAAAACCGAAAATGCCATCACGATGACACTAATATCCTCTTTCCATGAAAATATGAAGTCCTTTTCTTTTAATATTGAGTTAAATCGGTATAGTTTTTACATTCATATGAAGGATACAATTCGCATCTCATTATTTTGCGACATCCAATGAAGTGCACCGCCACCGATTCCAGATCAGCACACACACTGTCCACCCAGCTTAAAATCAGGAAAAAGACTTCCACTACTTTGATGCCCAGCTTCATGGAGATGGTTGCGAATGATCCTTGCCGATACCCCAGGAGCAACAGTGTCCCTAATTTGCTGGGATGTGGCGGTGCAGTCCCCTACGGCACTGCGTAGGATCCTACGGTCTTGGCGTGCATCCGTGCGTCGCTGCGGTCCGGTCCCAGGTCGACGGGCACGTGCACCTTCCGCCAACCACTGGCGACAACATCGATGTACTGGGGAGACCTCACGCCCCACGTGTTGAGCAATTCGGCGGTACGTTCACCCAGCCTCCCGCATGCCCACTATACGCCCTCGCTCAAAGTCCATCAACTGCACATACGGTTCACGTCCACGCTGTCGCCGCATGCTACCAGTGTTAAAGACTGCGATGGAGCTCCGTATGCCACGGCAAACTGACGGCGGCGGTGCACAAATGCTGCGCAGCTAGCGCCATTCGACAGCCAACACCGCAGTTCCTGATGTGTCCGCTGTGCCGTGTGTGTGATCATTGCTTGTACAGCCCTCTCGCAGTGTCCGGAGCAAGTATGGTGGGTCTGACACACCGGTGTATATATTTGCAACAAACATTTCAGACACGTGAAATAACATTACAGAATACAATCTTGCACCCCATAGCTTCACATGTCGGAGAAGGTACAGAATTTTACGTTGAACAAGAAGAAGCTATACTTGAGGAGAATGTAGCTGTCTTGTACACTATGGCATGTCTAATTTTACCAATATGATCCTATATCATACTAGCATTTACAAAACGAAAAGTGAGGGCCTGTCTCGCCCTGTGTAGCTGAGACATTGCAATTTCGTTAAAATACATTGCCACAACGCAAAACAAAAGAAACGCCTGTCAAGAATCGCCGGCCAGTGTGGCTGTGCAGTTCTAGGCTCTTTAGACTGGAACTGCGTGACCGCTACTGTTGCAGGTTCGAATCCTGCCTTGGGCATGGATGTGTGTGATGTCCTTAGGTTAGTTAGGTTTAAGTATTTCTAAGTTCTACAGGACTGATGACCACAGATGTTAATTCCCATAGTGTTCAGAGCCATTTGAACCATTTTTAATTTGTCAAGAATCATTCAGTTGTACCCTAGCCATCTCTTCCACAGGGTGGCACGTCTTTGATACTATGTTGACAGGCCTATTAAATTGATCATGAGTCACTTTGCATGGCGAATAGTTTTGTATTCAGCAGTCAGATTACACTCACCAGGTAGGTCAAATGGGACTCGTGGAGGGATGACGATGTTCTCTCCGAGACACACTATTGAGAACTGACATCTGAAGCCAACCACAGAGGGATTCTACAGCCCACAAGACACATTCTGCATAAGGACTGTGCTATTAAAACCAAACTCATAATGACTATGTTACTGTCACCTTGCATAAGAAGTGGTCTTTAGTTGACAGCTACACAGGACTCGCTGACTTGCTTCCACAGACAAGTGTAAAGTTTCGTCAACTTTGATGTAGGAGGGCCATATATTGCACACTATCAATCACACGTTTGTTACAGTTTTTCGTTTCTGTAACATGTCCAAGCAGTGCATGAATACATTTACATACACCACCAACATTGTTTTTCCCCCCCATGACTTCGAGGTCTGTGTCAGGTGCTAAACAGACCTTAACATGTCTCAATCCATTGGCTCTCACAGAAAACTGGCCATTGCATGGCGTAAATTATGCTGCTTCCACAAGACGTGCAGGATTGAAATAAAAGTCAGAGTTGGTGGGTCTTATTGAAAAAAAAAAAAAAAAAGTTCAGAAGACATCGCAACATATGGAAAGTGGTAGTTTTGGGGCGTTTTTAAACAGCTATCTGATGGTGACTGCTGACCTCTACATTTGAAGTCATCTTTTACAGTGATGTGGTAGCAAATGTCTAGGTGTCCTGTTTCAATTGTCCATCATATTGCAATCATGTACACTATCACTGTTTCGGTGCAGGCCATCCTTGAAGGGTGTTGCTTCCACTAAGACACACTATGTCAAACAAGTTATGCCAGTCAGGTATCATGTGGTAATCAACAGAGTACTGATGGATGGGATGAAAAAGACGCGCTATATTTACTGAATAAGCGACGCGCTATATTTACTGAATAAGCAACACATTTGATGGTTTGATCAATTTTACAAGTTTTTCTGTAATTTCGACACTGGCCAATGAGGCAGCAGCAACATGCTTCCCTATTTCTGTGTCGTCGTTAAACCATCCCTCCACTACTTTGTGAGTACCATATATGAGAGTGCGAATGTACGTAGATGACTGTGTAGTACGTCTATTCATTGTTAATTTTCGAACATACATATACACACACACATACACCAAAGTACACCAGACAGAGTCCTATACTGATCTACATGTTTCTGGTACCTCTATCGTAGTGCGTTATTTACGATTACGTTTGCCCATATTTCTTTTTGTGGCTAGGAGTCAGAGCATTCCTGCATTCATAGGCTTAAGTTGTAGATTGAGATATTCCCCGTGCTCTTTGAACAACCCTCCCTGAAACGCTGTCACTGATTTAATTTGCAGACAACCATAATTAGGAGGCTACTATATTCACACCACGCAACAGAGCAGAGACAGTCCATATCTGCTGTTCTACGAAGACTATTATGCAATAATCTTACTCGCAGCGCCCAGCAAAGTGTACAAGATCTCTCCAGATGCGAGCATGTAGATGAGGGTGTCAATGATATAACAGACGGTTATGAAGAAGAAACATGTGGTTAATGCATGCTGGAACTATATAATGTAGTTTGAAGCAGTTTACGTAAATCAACTGCGCTATCAATTCTAAAGTATTGTTCTAGTATCTGGGGTCATTACCAGGAAGGTATTGGGAAGAGAGAAATTATTGTGGCACATAAACAAATAGTGTCCTAAGGCTACATGGTTCTGAACTTGAAACACGCTGTATTGCTAGAGCGACGTGGCTTCCAACCTATTACTTGTGTGGAATACAATGCTGTTAATACTCCAATGTACAAAAATATATTACTAGCTCATTATGTACTCTCTCCCTACAAGTTTCTCTACGAAAAACTATGTTGACAAACTGTAAAATGTAGAGCTATTACCTTCCACAACAAAGAAAACATCGATTCTTTGTAACAAAAACACTACATAGGTTTCGAGAGGTTTATGACACCTGCCGATTACGAAGTTCAATATTGCTGACATACTCATGTGCTGTTTGATTTTCTATGAGAATATTTGCTTACGTTATATACCAACCTACTAAAAAAAAAAAAAAAAAAAAAAAAGAAAAATCCTGCACCCTCCCTGATAATCCACTTGACTGCATTTTGGTTAGGATGAGCATGAAAAGTATAGTAACAGCTGCTTCATACCTATATGAAACTGAAGACTCGATTTATGTCCAAGATGTGACAGAGAAATGGAGTACACTGCATACATCTTCGTTCATCTAGACAAGGGCGCCGAAACAGCTTTCCCACTGACGGATATGTTATTTCACGTGTCTGCAATATTTGTAACACACACACACACACACACGACATTTTATTTACAGACACTGGTTTGAAGACGACAGAAGCTCTTAGAACGTGTAATTTGTCCATCAAGCTTGAAGAAAATGCTTAACATATGTTTTTTTTTCTTTGGAGTTTCAATTCTCGATTTTTCTTTACTCTGATGTCGGTTTTGAAATAACGAGGACATTCTGCGGTGATCGGTAGTCTTCGGATCAAAATAATGTAAGTTTTTTTTCCTGATTTTATGTTGCGTTGACATGTCTGATCATCTGTAATCGGTGGCAGGGCACTTCGTTGGATGTTGCAATACAATGAGATGAGAATTGCATCCTGCAGTTGAATGTAAAAACTATACCGATTTTGCTCATAAAACTAAAAGAAAAGGACAGAACCTATTTTCTTCGAAAGATGGCAGTTATTATCATCGTGTTTTTGTTTTCCGTTTTTAATAGGTGTTTGACTATAGGAGGCTCGTCGATGTTAAATACAAATGTTACAGTGCAGTGCTCAGAATGGTGTGGTGGCAGAATTCCGCAAGAGATCGTGGCTTTCCCTTTAGACAAACAACTTGCGATCAACATAGCCCTCATTTATGATGGTTTTGTTCTTAGGGATGCAGGTATTGCACTCTATTATATGCACAGCTTTTGTTGGCGTCCATAACTCTGACAGCATAGCTACATGGTCGCGGTGACACATTGTACTGAGGACACTGCATACCATCTGGATGTTCTCTGGAATTTCGTTGTTGTTTCAGAGGCGTCAGGTCTTTCCGAGAAATACGCTCAGATTGCAAGAAATAATTCTGTTGATGTTAAATAAAAGTGTTTTGCATTGCAGAATGACAGTGCTAATGGAGGCATTGGGGCCTGCCTAATCTGTGTCCCATCGCCACCGCAGATTTGCTCCCTAACCGTTAGGGGTGGCTGTGTCGCTATAGATTGGACGAACAAGTTGCACCTGCGGTGGCTGTCCTTTTAGTTTAATTAATTATACCTACTTTTGTGTTGGCACAGGACCATCATCTCAAGGCGGCACTGTAAAGTGCTCGGCTGTAGCAGTTGACCATTTGAAAAACCTTGTGTTCTCCCTGAGGGTGGAAAGATGGATGGATGGATGGATGGATGGATGGATGGATGGATGGATGGATGAGTGGAGCGAGCGAGCGAGCGAGGGAGGGAGAGGGGGAAGGATGAGGGGAGGTAAGAGGGCGTCGATTTTGGGCAGTTTGTGAACACCTATCGAAGAGAACGCACATTCAAGTCTCTGTGGTCTTTTGGGACGATGATTTTCCCCAGTATATATGTTGCATTATGACCCATTCATTACGAGTGCTGGTTTTTTCACGACAATTTCGAAATGTAGTTAGTACTGTGTTGCATTTTTCCATTAGTTGTGGTAGCATGTATTGGCTTCCATTACCTGGGCTGGAGGGTGATTTCTGAGCAGGCATCCTTAGCAAGCTCTGACATCAAACAACAATAGACACTGTCCTCAGCTGTATGCTTCCAGGCAATACACTTATTAAACTCTGCTCTGTCCAGCATCAGCATCTAGTCAGATGAACATATTTCCCACCAAAGAGAATAAAGATAGTACCTTACACCCAAACCCATTTCCCACCGGCTTATAGGTGAATGGTGGATTTTCAGTGTGTCAATTTCGAGTGGTATTGCGAGATTTTTTCCCAGCTGAATAACACCAGTCGTATGGTATCGCCTATTTTTGAGCTGAATTGCGGTTTTAGGCCGTCCTTGTTCAGTACTATGCATATAGTTGTGTAACTAGGCCTGATCTTTGTGATTAATTACATAATTAGGACCGATCTTTACGTCAGTTTCCCAACCAAAATAAATAAAGCTCACTAACCAAATCTTCCTCTCCTGCATTTGGACAGTTTCCATGTGTTGTGGGCCGCACAGGGTAGCAGGGTAACTGCGCTGTCTAAGGCGCCGCGTCATGGTCTGTACAGCTCCCCCTGTCGGAGGTTCGAGTTCTCCCTCAGGTGTGTGTGTGTGTGTGTGTGTGTGTGTGTGTGTGTGTACACGCGCGCGCGCGCGCGTCCTTAGCGTAAGTTAGTTTAAGTTACATTAAGTAGTGTGTAAGATTAGGGACCGATAACCTCAGCAGTTTTGTCCCATAAGACTTTACCACAAATTTCCATTTACATGTATTGGGAGGGGGGGAGGCGTACTTGGGCTTTCCATCCAGAAGGACCAGGGTAAGAGTGCTGGGAAGGGCAGCGCCTTTATCTGCTTTCAGAGTCCATGTTCGAATGTGGCGTTATATGTCGCAAAATTCAGGCAAACTACTTTGCATCAATCTTTTTGAAAGTGCATTTAAAGAGATATTCAGTTGTATTTAGTAACTTGTGTTTTTTCCCTACAAAATTGCGCGAATTATCTCTGAGTCAGTCTAGCAACTGTGTCACTATTATTCTGTTTTAGAGTCTTGTGTTTAAGTGTGGCAGTGGTGGTATTCCTCGCAATAAAATGTGTAATTGTTTGAATATTCTCGCATCATCTGCAAAGCGCTCTCTCTTTGTGCAGTGGTACATTTAGTTCCCGTGATATCTTCAAGTTATGTATGTAACAATATTCTGCAACACAAGATATAATAACTCCTGTAGCAGTTTGTGTTCAACAACAAAGAGTATCCATGAGCCAGGGATGGGAACGGAGGAGGCCGCTTTTATTTCCAATGTGACAAGATGTGCTTAGCGGCTACCGCGTGGCCGTGCCGTTAGCTGGCATGGAGACTCTTGGCGGAGTTAGACTGGTATGTGGCCCCTCTTAAAGCCATGTGCATAGACTCTGGGGTGAACATCTTGCCTCTTGTACTTTGGCTGAACTTTTATTAAATGATCTACATTTACACCACATGCATTTAGCAGTATTTCATGAAATGTGTTCACCAAACATCAATGCTATCGACACAGTCCTTAGATGCTAACACACTCCTCCTCCAGCACAGACATTTTGGCCACCGAAAACAGTAAACAATTACATCTGTCCCCCCAGTCCAGCAACTAGACACAGACTGAGTCCTTTTCCCGCCATTCTTCCCCAGACCACAATTTTGGATTACAGCACAGGAGGGTAGATGGAGAAAGGTGGCAGTGCTCTCTGGTAGCGGTACTGTGAACTAGGTCAGTTGGACTCCAGACCTCATTGTGAACACATTGCGTGGAGCTGGTAGCTGTGACAACTCAAATTGTTTAAATAACCAATGCATGAAAAATAAAATCTTGTGTCTATCCTTCCAGAAGCCCACCACAGACTTAGTAGTTTTCTCGCCAATTTCCAGATGGGGGTGGGGAGAGGATGGGTGGAGGAGGGAGGGGAGGGGGTTTGGTTAGTGGAGGTAGCCAATTGACTTTTCCCGCCAAAATATGAACTTCCCACCATGGTGTCATTCTGACCTCGCCACATCTAAGACCGCCATCTTGGATCCGCTATCTTGAACAAATCTGGCAAAATTCAGCGTGGTGTAATGCAGCCCTTGCTCTATTACTCACGACTGTGGCTACAGTCATGGCGGTAATTTACACCAACCTCTTTACATGGAGCTGGAAGTGTACATGGGGTGGGCACACTGTATGTGGACCTTGGGATGGGAGTGCATGGGATGTCCTAGTGTTTTCAGCTATCTCTGAGATCTAGTCATGGCAACTAATGCTACCGACTGAATTGTGGTTTATGTGTGTTGTGTTTAGTGGTTGTTAATACATTGCAGTGGACTCTGCCTTGCAGTGGTATTTCCTGTTGACTCTATTCTGTCATGCAGTAGAATCTACCTCTCTCCTTCCAAATTTAGCTAAGAAAACCAAATGGTTCAAATGGCTCTGAGCACTATGGGACTTAACAACTATGGTCATGAGTCCCCTAGAACTTAGAACTACTTAAACCTAACTAACCTGAGGACATCACACAACACCCAGTCATCATGAGGCAGAGAAAATCCCTGACCCCGCGGGGAATCGAACCCGGGAACCTAAGAAAACCAATTTGAGAAGTCTGTTGTATTTTCAAAACCTCAATCGCGACGTCGAATTCCCAACTGATAAATTTATTGTTTCTGATAGCTGTATTGCGTGCACGCTTGCGTTCTTTACTGGTTGGTATGCTGGGCGTAGGTGTGTGTGTGTGTGTCTCTCTCCCAGGCGCTGTTTGCGAGGTTATCCTACATTCGCTTCGTGTCAGGATTTTTTTTCTCAAGATATGTTTAGTGGAATTGATGTGGTGAAGGAGTTCACGTGGAAGACCGCGGATATATTTAGCGCTATGATCTATTTGTGACAGAGATTGCATTACTTGATTTGCAAAATGTTTTTGTGATACTCAAACGTTGAAAATATATTTCATAATGAAGAAGGATCGTTGTAAGATGGAAGTGAGTGTTTTAAGCACTCTGTTTGACTCCAGTAAATCGTTAAACACTTATTTTGAAAGGGTAGTGCAAATGAATTATTTCACTCCATTTTTGACACCAAAACCACAGTGTAATATATATACAGTCGCAACCCTTACTGCTGTGAAAGTTGTTACTATTTGACAGTTCAAGTGCAATTAGCGCCCCCTAGCAGCCAGAAAGCTCGCCTTCCTCTGACGGCAGATGCGACGTAATAATAATGTTTGTTTTTAATTCGTTATGTACGTAATTTACAAACTAGTTAGTATATTTTTGCGTCACAAGTGTTAGGAGAACAGTGAGAGACATAAATGATCGTGAAATATAAGTAAACAAAGCACGAACTATTGAATGAAGTGACATAAGCTGCAACATGTTCTTGAAGAAATAATTAAGAAGTAGCGTACAATCGCACTTATTCCACTGAAAGTAAGAGAATACACACTGTATATCTCACATATGAAGCATATAGATGATCTTCCTTGTGTAAAAATGAAGCGACACAGCACTTTTCATTACATTCTGCTTTGCTTGAAGCCTGCTTTCAAAAATACAGTTTCCATCCTATTTTTTGTGGTATCAGGTTATCTCAATAAAAAGCATGACTGTTTTAAAACTTTATTATATCCCATTGATACATTGAACGAAAATAAAATTAAATGAATGAGTCAATCCTAACACTTTAGCAACCCAAATGAGCTAGCTTCATCACTTTTTTATTTCTTCTCTTGCTCCTACAGACTAAGTTTTGATCCCTGAATTTAATAATGTGAAAGAGCCTCACTTTCACAAACAGTCTTATTAACAGCAGGTTGGTTTCAGCACAGCACCCAGGTGGAAAATTGGGATACCCATCAACATGTTCAAAAAGAAAGCACCACATTTACTTATGTGAGCATACTCATCAAAAGTAGAAGTCATCTTAGTCTCACAATAAGTGAAAAATTCTTTGACATCTTCTGTACAAATAAATAGGCTTCCAAAGTTGCCTTCATAGCTTTTAAAATGACAATAAACTTTGTCATTTGCTTCTAAGTCTTGGCTGCCATCTACAAGTACTGTCCTACATTTATAACAGTCATGAATTGTAAGCAGTTTCTTTAATACATAACCAAACACGTATCTCATGGTGTTTGCCTCTCCGAGGTCTGTTTGGACTTACACATTTGGTAGTCTGATCACTGAACTCGTGTCCCGTCATGAATTGTAAGCAGTTTGTTTAATACATAACCAAACACGTATCTCATGGTGTTTGCCTCTCCGAGGTCTGTTTGGACTTCCATATTTTGTAGTCTGATCACTGAACTCGTGTCACTGATGTCCAACAATGCTGAAACAAGTAATTTGGGCGCTGCTTTTTATATTCACTATTGTCTGACTCCAGTAGATCCCCTCACAATTGGAGGTAACTACACTGTGTGCGTTCATTAATTTGCTTAAAGCACAATTATTGAATGCAGCACAAAACTGTCCTGGTGATGGGTTGCTACAAAAACCGCCTTTATGCCTTATCACCGACAAAAAGTTTTCCAGTGGATCTTGATTAATTTTGCGTGTTAATAAATATAACTTGGTTCCATCCACAGCTTCATCAACAAACATGTTCAAAGCGCTTATGTTACCCAGAAGTCCTTTAACACACTTAATCCTAGATGAAAAATCTTTCCCATCAACATCTACAAATTTCCATGACTGTATCCATGGCTTCAGTGTCTTTAATATTTCCAAATGTCTTGAGGCACTTGTAATGCAGTTCCTTAAGGTACAAGCCCTTTAACACTATATGCATTAAATATGTCAAAAATATCGTTTACTTTTTGGCAAAAATCTGCAGTAGCAGTAGCAGATGATGATATGGTACCACAAGTAACAAGTGTCTCAATGCCTGCTGCTACTGTATGACTCAACACACGAACTGCAGTGCTTACCTTCATTTTTGAAAATGCTGGCAGTTGAACAGGTCTTTTAGTGAGCTTGGGGGCCAACTTGTACTTTCTTTCACAATCACCTGAGTACAACTGACAAATGTCCTTCCATGAAGCAGTGCCAATACCCCCTTCATCTGTTGTGTGGATAATGTTATACATGAATAAATTATTATGTATGCTTTTTATCAAGTGTGGATTGTCATAAAAAAGCAGATCTTACTCCCTTCGTGTACTAAGCATAGATTATCCTGTCTTCTACTATTTATTAACCATTTCTTGCTCCTAAAAAAGAAAAAAACAAAGTCAATAATTGAATACAGTTTAGAAAAAAATCGTACATAAAAAGCGCTCTAATGTGATGTTTTATACCTCTGAGGGTCCTTAGGAAACCTGAAGAATGACAAATGTGGTGTCTTCTTCCTATTATTACTGCAATTCATTGCGCTACATACGCTGCCTTTCGTATAAGCCATCTTAAAAATGAATATAAACGATACTATTTACATTTACTGAATACTGTAGCTTCTCCACCGCTTGGGGCGCTGTTGTCGCGGTGTATAACAAAAATCAGCGTGTGTGTCGCGACTGTATACAGGGTGTTACAAAAAGGTACGGCCAAACTTTCAGGAAACATTCCTCATACACAAAGAAAGAAAATATGTTATGTGGACATGTGTCCGGTAACGCTTACTTCCCATGTTAGAGCTCATTTTATTACTTCTCTTCAAATCACATTAATCATGGATTGGAAACACACAGCAACAGAACGTACTAGCGTGACTTCAAACACTTTGTTACAGGAAATGTTCAAAATGTCCTCCATTAGCGAGGATACATGCATCCACCCTCCGTCGCATGGAATCCCTGATGCGCTGATGCAGCCCTGGAGAATGACGTATTGTATCACAGCCGTCCACAATACGAGCACGAAGAGTCTCTACATTTGGTACCGGGGTTGCATAGACAAGGGCTTTCAAATGCCGCCATAAGTGAAAGTCAAGAGGGTTGAGGTCAGGAGAGCGTGGAGGCCATGGAATCGGTCCACCTCTACCAATCCATCGGTCACTGAATCTGTTGTTGAGAAGCGTACGAACACTTCGACTGAAATGTGCATGAGCTCCATCGTGCATGGACCACATGTTGTGTCGTACTTGTAAATGCACATGTTCCAGCAGCACAGGTAGAGTATCCCGTATGAAATCATGATAACGTGCTCTATTGAGCGTAGGTGGAAGAACATGGGGCCCAATCAAGACATCACCAACAATGCCTGCCCAAACGTTCACAGAAAATCTGTGTTGATGACGTGATTGCACAATTGCGTGCGGATTCTCGTCAGCCACACATGCTGACAGTGAAAATTTACAATTTGATCACGTTGGAATGAAGCCTCCTCCGTAAAGAGAACATTTGCACTGAAATGAGGATTGACACATTGTTGGATGAACCATTCGCAGAAGTGTACCTATGGAGGCCAATCAGCTGCTGATAGTGCCTGCACACGCTAAACATGGTACGGAAACAACTGGTTCTCCCGTAGCACTCTCCATACAATGACGTGATCAGTGTTACTTTGTACAGCAGCAACTTCTCTGACGCTGACATTAGGGTTATCGTCAACTGCACGAAGAATTGCCTCGTCCATTGCAAGTGTCCTCGTCGTTCTAGGTCTACCCTAGTCGCGAGTCATAGGCTGGAATGTTCCGTGCTCCCTAAGACGCCGATCAATTGCTTCGAACGTCTTCCTGTCGGGACACCTTCGTTCTGGAAATCTATCTCGATACAAAAGTACCGCGCCACGGCTATTGGCCCGTGCTAATCCATACATCAAATGGGCATCTGCCAACTCCGCATTTGTAAGCATTGCACTGACTGCAAAACCACGTTCGTGATGAACACTAACCTGTTGATGCTACGTTCTGATGTGCTTGATGCTAGTACTGTAGAGCAATGAGTCGCATGTCAACACAAGCACCGAAGTCAACATAACCTACCTTCAATTGTGCCAACTGGCGGTGAATCGAGGAAGTACAGTACATACTAACGAAACTAAAATGAGCTCTAACATGGAAATTAAGCGTTTCCGGACACATAACATTTTTTCTTTATTTGTGTGTGAGGAATGTTTCCTGAAAGTTTGGCCATACCTTTTAGTAAAACCATGTATATTAGACTGTGCCAAAACTGCAAAAAAAAAAGGCTCTGATCACTATGGGACTTGCCAAAACTGCATCAGTTTTCCTTTTGTCGCCAGCATTAGCCAAAAGGAATACAGTGTTCTGAAGAGAGACGAACCCCCCCCCCCCCCCCCCCCTAATGTTTGGAGACTGGTTCACACAGACAAGCATCGAGTGGCCTCTGGAGAGCGACAGAGATGGGAAACAAGTCTGGAATTTGCCGATCAACAGAATGCCACCACTTGCTTCTTTGTTTGGGGGCCATGAGATCAAAGGAGGCCGATATCCAGCCTGTGATCTGTAGTGAGGACATTGGGCTGTTTTGACCTTCTCAGAAGACTGAGAACTTTCAGATGTGTGCCGCGATCTTCTTCTTCTTCTTCTTCTTCTTCTTCTTCTTTTTTTTTTTTTTTTTTTTTTTTTTTTTTTTTTTTTTTTTTTTTTTTTTTCACTGGCTGTATACATCGCAAAATTGAACCAAACTACTGTGCAGCGATCTTTTTGAAAGTGGATTTAGAGCCATATGCAATTGGATTTCATAACTCCTGAAGCAGATCGTGCTCAATGACAGGGGTATTTGTCACAAAATCGCGCGAAATGTCTCAGTGGTGGTTTCACAAATGTAATAATTCCCAAAGCAGTTCATAAAATGCGACATGCAAGAGTGCACCAGGAGGATTGGAACAGTTTATAGCCCATGGCGGAATCGATTCTCAAACATGCGTCATTATTCCACATTGGTTTACAGGCTAAATGCTACTTTGTTTGCAGTTTGGTCCAAGTACGACCGATGGCGCGTGCAGGCCCGGCGATGGTATGCTGCATGAGGTTAAACAGAGAAAGAGCATGTTTTTCAACAGGAATTTCTCGGGTGCTTTTGTTCGGGGATTAGCGTGACATCCAGTCTGTCAGTCTCAGGGCCCACACTGACACCGGCACATGCGAGGTGACTGACGGACATATCGCCGCTTTGCGGGGGCGGTGGTGCACCCTGACTCTGGGCAGTCTGTGGGGGTGGCATTCTGTGTGGTCCAGTGGACAGGGGATGGCGCATAGCGCGTGCTTTGCGATCGAAACTTTTTTATCACGTAATTACGTGTGATGGGTGTTTCATGAAGGTATTCCCTGCACAAATTGGATAAAAAGAATAGTGATAAATTTAATTACTTCCTTTTGATGTATTTTACAAGACCTGGATCTTCCCAAACAGCAGAGAATGATGAGCAAGAGAGATTCAACTCCTGCAAACTGATTTTCTTTATAAATAAACAATAAACCTTCTGCTTTGTAATTGAATTTCCTGTCGTGAAATGCTTCCTCTGCGCCACAGAGCTGCCAATTTCCAGGTATGGGAGGAAGAGAGGGGTGGGACATTGGGGGTTTACCAGGATGGGAGGAATTAACTAATTGATAAATTTAATTAAGTAGTCAATTATATTGTTAGAGTGAAAGGGAGCTATTCGAATAACCCTGGTCTGAAAGTGTACCTGTATTGGGGAGGGGGAAGGTTGGAGGTTTCCTGAGGGTTTGGGGCGAGAGGTGGGAGAAGGTTTCTGAGAAGGAGAGATTATCCACAGGGGCTCATAATCCTTGTAGCATAACAGTAGGTTAAGGACTTGTCAATCAAAAGAGAGCAATAGGTTTGCCTCTGATGCCGCCCTTGCCTTCCGTAGTAGAATCATTCTGCAGTCAGTTTGAAATGCCAATTCCCTAAATTTTCCCAGTAGTGTTCCTCGAGAAGAACATAGCCTTCCTTCCAGGAATTCTCATTTGTGTTTCTGAAGGATCTCTGTAGTACTCACATGTTGTTCTGGACTCTGAACTGCTTCATTGTCTTTCTTCAAGCCGACCTTGTGCTAACACTTGAGCAGCACTCAAGAATAGTTTACAGTAGCGACTTATATGCGGTCTCCTTTACAGATAACCACTCTTTCCTAAAATTCTTTCAATAAACTGAAACTGACAATTCGCCTTCCTTTTTATTCAATCTGTATATTGAGCAAGCAGTGAAGGAAACAAAGGAAAAATTCGGAGTAGGTATTAAAATCCATGGAGAAGAAATAAAAACTTTGAGGTTCGCCGATGACATCGTAATTCTGTCAGAGACAGCAAAGGACTTGGAAGAGCAGTTGAACGGAATGGATAGTGTCTGGAAACGAGGATATAAGATGAACATCAATAAAAGCAAAACGAGGATAATGGAATGTAGACGAATTAAGTCGGGTGATGCTGAGGGAATTAGATTAGGAAATGAGACACTTAACGTAGTAAAGGAGTTTTGCTATTTGGGGAGCAAACTAACTGATGATGGTCGAAGTAGAGAAGATATAAAATGTAGTGTGGCAATGGAAGGGAGAGCGTTTCTGAAGAAGAGAAATTTGTTAACATCGAGTATAGATTTAAGTGTCAGGAAGTCATTTCTGAAAGTATTTGTATGGAGTGTAGCCATGTATGGAAGTGAAACATGGACGATAAATCGTTTGGACAAGAAGAGAATAGAAGCTTTCGAAATGTGGTGCTACAGAAGAATGCTGAAGATTAGATGGGTAGACTACATAACTAATGAGGAAGTGTTGAATAGGATTGGGGAGAAGAGAAGTTTGTGGCACAACTTGACCAGAAGAAGGGACCGGTTGGTAGGACATGTTCTGAGGCATCAAGGGATCACCAAGTTCGTATTGGAATGCAACGTGGAGGGTAAAAATCGTAGAGGGAGACCAAGAGATGAATGCACTAAGGAGATTCAGAAGGATGTAGGTTGCAGTAGGTACTGGGAGATGAAGAAGCTTGCACAGGATAGAGTAGCATGGAGAGCTGCATCAAACCAGTCTCAGGACTGAAGACGACAACAACAACAACAACAACAACCAAAATCCTTACATGCTTGTTCCATTTCATATAGCTTTTTAACATTATGCCTCGATATTTAACCGATGTTAATGTCAAGCAGCAGACTTATAATGGTGTATTCGAACATGACAGGTTTTTTTCCTATGCATCTGCATTACCTTCAACTTTTGTACAGTTAGAGTAAGCTGTCATTCGTCACACAAACGAGAAATTTGGTCTAACAAGGAACCCTATGAATGTGAGGTCGCAAGTTCACCCTTTAGTAAGGTTCATTTGAAAATGTTCTGTTAACAGTAGTGACAGGAAAAATATTAGCTTCTAAGACTCACCACACGCATCAGGAGGGCGGCAGAAAATGAATGGCCAAGAGGTAGAGAGATCAACCTTCTATGGGATGTGTGTATTACACTTAACAAAATGGACATCGTCAACATTCAAGAAATGTTCAAAGAACCCATTAATTTGCATCATGATCACTGAATAAATGATCATAAAGGTTTGCACCACCATGGTCAAAGATGAACACTTTTGGAGTTACAGACAGTGAAGGACATTCAGCTAAGTATCCATTCTTAAAGAATACATAAACACACATCAAAAAAGTTTTGCATTACCCCAGTTTCCAGAACTCCTGAAAATAGACATTGACTGTGGATACTGTATCACAGACACAGTGACTTTGACTGCTCAGAGATGTCACTAAATCCACCCAAAGATATAAACAACAATGCATGAGCAGCGCCTATTAGATGGAGGCTGTCCGACAGCCGATCAATTCCAGTAATTCCACTGGGAAGGAGGTACACGGTTCGTGTTGTCTGTAGTTCAACCATGCTTAGACAGTCAGTACCGTGGTTCGATTGCGTCTGCATTGTTCCTTTGTGCCAGGAAGGGCTCTCAACAATGGAAGTGTCCAGGCATCTCGGAGTGAACCAAATAGAGGTTGTTCAGACATGGAGGAGATTACACGCCTTACTCAGCCCAAAGGGCTACTACTGCAGTGGATGACCACTACCTACACATTATGGCTCGGAGGAACACTGAAGGCGACGCCACCATGTTCAATAATACTTTTTGTTCAGCCACAGGACATCGTGTTATGACTCAAACTGTGGGCAATAGGCTACATGATGTGCAGCTTCGCTCCCGATATCCATGGCAAGGTCCCTCTTTGCAACCATGACACCATAAAGTATGGTACAGATGGGCAACACAACAACATGCCGAATGGACCACTCAGCATTGGCATCACGTTCTCTTTTACATCTAGATATATACTCCGCTAGCCACCAAGCGGTGTGTGGTGGAGGGCACAATTCGGGCCAAAGTCATTTCCCCTCCTCTGTTCCACTCGCAGATCGCGCGAGGGAAAAACGACTGTCTGAATCGCTTAGTACGAACGAGCTCTATTTTCCCTTATCTCTGAATGGTGATCACCTTATCTTTGAATGGTAACCATTGCGCGATTTGAAAGTTGGTGGTAATAATATATGTTCTACAACCTCGGTGAAGATCGGATTTCGGAATTTAGTGAGCAGCCCCTTCCTGTTAGTGGGTCGTCTATCTGCAAGTGTGTCCCTCTTCAGACTTTCTATGAGATTTGTTACGCTCTCGCGATGGCTAAATGTACCAGCCACGAATCTTGCCTCTCTTCTTTGGACCTTCTCACTCTCTTGAATCACACCCAACTGGTAAGGGTCCCATGCAGACGAACAGTACTCCAAGACTGGACGAAGTAACGTACTGAAAGCAATTTTCTTCGTTGAAGGACTGCATCTCTTCAGGATTCTACAAATAAACTGCAGTCTAGACTTCGCCTTGCTCGTTACTTGTGCAATCTGATCACATCATTTGAGATCATTTCGAATATTCATACCCAGATACGGTACTTGACGGATGTTACCGCTTCCAAAGACTGGGCATTTATTTTGTACTCGTACATTAATGGGAATTTTCGCCTTGTTACACGCAAGATCACACTCAGTAATGTTGAGAGATAACTGCCAGGCATTCCACCCCACATTTTTTTCTGCAGATCCTCACTGATTTGTTCACAACTTTCGTCTGATATTACTTTCCTGTAGAGTACACGTCATCGTCAAACAATCTAATGCCGCTGTCAATACCATCAACCAGATCGTTTATATAAATCGTAAAAAGCAGTGGAAGTATTGCGCTGCCCTGGGGCACTCCTGAAGTTACGCTTGTTTCTGTTTAAGTCACGCCATTCAGGCCGACATACTGCTCTTTGTCTGTCAGAAAACTTTCTATCCAACCACATATGTCATCGGATAGACCGTAAGCGCGAACTTTTTGGAGCAAGCGACAGAGCGGAACTGAGTCGAACGCCTTTCGAAAATCGAGAAATATGGCATCAACCTGGGAGCCAGTATCTAGAGCCTGTTGTATATCATGCACATAAGAGGACCAGCTGTGTCTCGCATAACCGCTGTTTCCTAAAACCGTGCTGATTTCTGCAGATTCTAGAAAGGTCATTATGTCTGAACACAAAATATGTTCCATGATTATACAACAAATCGATGTCAGTGAAATTCGCCAGTATTTATATGCATCCGATTTTCTACTCTTTTTATAGATTACTATGACCTGGACCTTCTTCCAGTCCCGTAGAACATTCCGCTGTTCCAGTGACCTCTGATAGAAGATGGATAAGACTGGTGCTATACTGTCCGGGCCAGATGCCTTCCTGGCGTCTTAAGGATCTTAATTATTTTACAATCACAGATACACTAAACACTATGTCAGCCATCCTTGCGTTTTTCGATAGTTGAAAGGGAGAATGGTGCTGCAGTCCTCTACTGTAAACGAGTTTTTGAGTTTTCACCGATGAGTTTCGTATATGCTTTCAACCAGACAATCGTTGGAGATGTGTTTAGAGGCAACCCGGTCTGGCTGGACGCCTTAGACACACTGTCCAGCGAGTGCAGCAAGGTGGAGGTTCCCTACTGTTTTGGGGTGGCATTATGTGGGGCCGACATACGCCGCTGATGGTCATGGGAGGCTCTGTAACAACTGTACGATACGTGAAGGCCACCCTCCGATCGATAGTGTAACCATATTGGCAGCATATTGGCTAGGCATTCGTCTTCATAGACAACAATTCGCGCCCCCATCGTGCACATCTAGTGAATGACATCGTTCAGGATAACTACATCGCTCGACTGGAGTGGCCAGCATGTTCTCCAGACATAAAACCTATCGAACATGCCTAGGATAGATTGAAAAGGGCTGTTTATGGTCGATGTGACTCATCAACCACCCTGAGGGAACTACGCCGAATCGCCGCTGTTGAATGGGACAATCTGGACCAACAGTACCTTGATGAATTTGTGGATAGCATGCCACGACGAATACAGGCATTCGTCAATGCAAGACGACGTGCTACTGGGTATTACAGGTACCAGTGTTTACAGCAGTCTTGACCACCACCTGTGAAGGTCTCGCTGTATGGTGGTACAACATGCAATGTGTGGGTTTCATGAGCAATAAAAAGGGTGGAAATGATGTTTATGTTGATATCTATTCCAATTTTCTGTACAGGTTCAGAAACTGAGGTGATACAAAACGTTTCTTGATGTGTGTATAATCGTATTGATGTAATGGGGTGATAAGAACTGATGAAATGTGATGGCATGCAACTAAATGCGACACAGTCTGTCATGGAGCTTGTTGTGAAACTGGCTATCCTTTAAGGTGTAACTGCAGATAGTGCGATAATATGTCTTAGAGGCATGAAAAAAAAAACATCCAGAGGCTGAATATGTCCAGTAGTTCCAGATGGTATGAATTATAATGTCACACACTTTTCGAGAGGGATAGCTTGCTCTAAAGGAGTATGATTTTTATACACAGACCGGAAATCAAATAAAAGCAAGTTATTTAGACCATCTGTTGGCCAAAAGTAGTTCTCATGCCGTAGTTGTAGTTTTCTTACGCCTATTTTTCCAGTCTTTCTTGCTGTGACGTAAATACACTCCTGGAAATGGAAAAAAGAACACATTGACACCGGTGTGTCAGACCCACCATACTTGCTCCAGACACTGCGAGAGGGCTGTACAAGCAATGATCACACGCACGGCACAGCGGACACACCAGGAACCGCGGTGTTGGCCGTCGAATGGCGCTGGCTGCGCAGCATTTGTGCACCGCCGCCGTCAGTGTCAGCCAGTTTGCCGTGGCATACGGAGCTCCATCGCAGTCTTTAACACTGGTAGCATGCCGCGACAGCGTGGACGTGAACCATATTTGCAGTTGACGGACTTTGAGCGAGGGCGTATAGTGGGCATGCGGGAGGCCGGGTGGACGTACCGCCGAATTGCTCAACACGTGGGGCGTGAGGTCTCCACAGTACATCAATGTTGTCGCCTGTGGTCGGCGGAAGGTGCACGTGCCCGTCGACCTGGGACCGGACCGCAGCGACGCACGGATGCACGCGAAGACCGTAGGATCCTACGCAGTGCCGTAGGGGACCGCACCGCCACTTCCCAGCAAATTAGGGACACTGTTGCTCCTGGGGTATCGGCGAGGACCATTCGCAACCGTCTCCATGAAGCTGGGCTACGGTCCCACACACCGTTAGGCCGTCTTCCTCTCACGCCCCAACATCGTGCAGCCCGCCTCCAGTGGTGTCGCGACAGGCGTGAATGGAGGGACGAATGGAGACGTGTCGTCTTCAGGGATGAGAGTCGCTTCCGCCTTGGTGCCAATGATGGTCGTATGCGTGTTTGGCGCCTTGCAGGTGAGCGCCACAATCAGGACTGCATACGACCGAGGCACACAGGGCCAACACCCGACATCATGGTGTGGGGAGCGATCTCCTACACTGGCCGTACAACTCTGGTGATCGTCGAGGGGACACTGAATAGTGCACGGTACATCCAAACCGTCATCGAACCCATTCCTAGACCGGCAATGGAACTTGCTGTTCCAACAGGACAATGCACGTCCGCATGTATCCCGTGCCACCCAACGTGCTCTAGAAGGTGTAAGTCAACTACCCTG
Organism: Schistocerca gregaria; assembly: GCF_023897955.1. Taxonomy (NCBI): domain Eukaryota; kingdom Metazoa; phylum Arthropoda; class Insecta; order Orthoptera; family Acrididae; genus Schistocerca; species Schistocerca gregaria. The sequence continues at coordinate 723,458,332 of NC_064931.1, read as the reverse complement.
GCCAGCAAGATCTCCGGATCTGTCCCCCATTGAGCATGTTTGGGACTGGATGAAGTGTCGTCTCACGCGGTCTGCACGTCCAGCACGAACGCTAGTCCAACTGAGGCGCCAGGTGGAAATGGCATGGCAAGCCGTTCCACAGGACTACATCCAGCATCTCTACGATCGTCTCCATGGGAGAATAGCAGCCTGCATTGCTGCGAAAGGTGGATATACACTGTACTAGTGCCGACATTGTGCATGCTCTGTTGCCTGTGTCTATGTGCCTGTGGTTCTGTCAGTGTGATCATGTGATGTATCTGACCCCAGGAATGTGTCAATAAAGTTTCCCCTTCCTGGGTCAATGAATTCACGGTGTTCTTATTTCAATTTCCAGGAGTGTATTTCCCACCGCCCTTGCAAGATTTAAGTACACAAGAAAGAATCATAGCGGGCGTAGCACCTCTGACTCATTGCATCATAATAAATAACTTTCCAGCCAATTTACCATCCAAATTATCAGTTGGCGTATTTGTATACAAATGCATTAAGGCATTGATGTTGACTGATCTTGATACAACTCTCTTGGTGCCTTTGATTTCCAGGGTTCCTTTCATATGCATTTCCTCTTTAAATCTCAGTTGGTCGGAGTTGGAAACAAATTCCTTAGTGAACGATGGGATAAGTTTGTTCATCTCATCTACAAAATTTTCTGGCAGATTCCGCAGTTTGCTGTGCATCGTCAAGTTGACACTTTGTTTGAAATTTCAGTACCTTACATCTTCCAATACTGTACCATTGTTTGAAGTTATGCAGTACTCCATTAGTTCCATTGAAATGACTGTAATCTATGTCTTGCACAATTTGATGCGCATAATGTAGTAGGCCACTATTATAGACAACCTGTAAATTGTATCACGCATCCTTGAACCGCGCAAACACCAGTTTTTGTAACAAGTGCGCCTTTTCCTCCCTTGAATACCTGTAGTTTTTCTTAATCACTCCGTGGTCATATTGCTGTGGATATACTCGAAATCTGCTCATTATTTTTTCTTTATTATGCTGCAAATGATCTTCCATGCTTAGTACCCACTCCATGTGCAACAACTGCCCTTTACTGTGTTTCACTGGAGACGGGATTTGTGGCTCTTTGTCTGACAGAGATGAAGAACTACATGGCTCACACCTGTTTCAATATCACTTTTACTTTTTAAGCTCGTATTGTCATCATTGTACTCTTCATGTACTTTGTCCGCACAGTCGAGCATATATGAGACCACATCCCACTGGCTCATCTTGCAAAAACGCTAATATTTCATCTGCCACTTCTCCCTAACTCTGTGAATTTCCTTAGGTTCCTTTGTGATGAAATGTCAACTTTGAGAACTATTATTGTAAATGTAGAGAACCATACCTAAGAGTGCATGGTTAAGTAATAACCCAAAATATCTGGATTATTGTAATAGGAAAACAAAATTGTTTTAGTATTATATTTATTATAACAGTCTCTACACGTTCAGGAAACAACAGCAACATCATCATCATCATTTAAGACTGATTATGCCTTTCAGCGTTCAGTCTGGAGCATAGCCCCCTTATAAAATTCCTCCATGATCCCCTATTCAGTGCTAACATTGGTGCCTCTTCTGATGTTAAACCTATTACTTCAAAATCATTCTTAACCGAATCCAGGTACCTTCTCCTTGGTCTGCCCCGACTCCTCCTACCCTCTAATGCTGAACCCATGAGTCTCTTGGGTAACCTTGCTTCTCCCATGCGTGTAACATGACCCCACCATCTAAGCCTGTTCGCCCTGACTGCTACATCTATAGAGTTCATTCCCAGTTTTTCTTTGATTTCCTCATTGTGGACACCCTCCTGCCATTGTTCCGATCTACTAGTACCTGCAGTCATCCTAGCTACTTTCATATCCATAACCTCAACCTTGTTGATAAGGTAACCTGAATCCACCCACCTTTCGCTCCCATACAACAAAGTTGGTCGAAAGATTGAAATGTGCACAGATAACTTTGTCTTGGTAGTGACTTCCTTCTTGCAGAAGAGAGTAGATCGTAGCTGAGCGCTCACTGCATTAGCTTTGCTACACCTCGCTTCCAGTTCTTTCACTATGTTGCCATCCTGTGAGAATATGCATCCTATGTACTTGAAACTGTCCACCTGTTCTAACTTTGTTCCTCCTATTTGGCACTCAATCCGTTTATATTTCTTTCCCACTGACATTACTTTCGTTTTGGAGATGCTAATCTTCATACCATAGTCCTTACATTTCTGATCTAGCTCTGAAATATTACTTTGCAAACTTTCAATCGAATCTGCCATCACAACTAAGTCATCCGCATATGCAAGACTGCTTATTTTGTGTTCACATATCTTGATCTCACCCAGCCAGTCTATTGTTTTCAACATATGATCCATAAATAATATGAACAACAGTGGAGACAGGTTGCAGCCTTGTCTTACCCCTGAAACTACTCTGAACCATGAACTCAATTTACCGTCAACTCTAACTGCTGCCTGACTATCCATGTAAAGACCTTTAATTGCTTGCAAAAGTTTGCCTCCTATTCCATAATCTCGTAGAACAGACAATAACTTTCTCCTAGGAACCCCGTCATATGCCTTTTCTAGATCTATAAAGCATAGATACAGTTCCCTGTTCCACTCATAACACTTCTCCATTATTTGCTGTAAGCTAAAGATCTGGTCCTGACAGCCTCTAAGAGGCCTAAACCCACACTGATTTTCATCCAATTGGTCCTCAACTAATACTCGCACTTTCCTTTCAACAATACCTGAGAAGATTTTACCCACAACCCTGATTAAAGAGATACCTCTGTAGTTGTTACAATCTTTTCTGTTTCCATGTTTGAAGATTGGCGTGATTACTGCCTTTGTCCAGTCTGATGGAACCTGTCCCGACTCCCAGGCCATTTCAATTATCCTGTGTAGCCATTTAAGACCCGACGTTCCACTGTATTTGATGAGTTCCGACTAAATTTCATCCACCCCAGCGGCTTTTTTGCACTGCAATCTATTGACCATTTTCTCCACTTCCTCAAGTGTGATTTTGTTTCCATCCTCATTCCTATCCCATTCTACCTCGAAATCTGAAACATTGCTGATCGTATTTTCACCTACATTGAGCAACTCTTCAAAATATTCCCTCCATCTGCCCAAGGCATCCACAGGATTCACCAGCAGTTTTCCTGACCTGTCCAAAATACTTGTCATTTCCTTCTTACCTCCCTTTCGAAGACTGCTAATTACGCTCCAGAATGGTTTTCCAGCAGCTTGACCCATAGTCTCCAACCTGTTTCCAAAGTCTTCCCAAGATTTCTTCTTGGATGCTGCAATTATCTGTTTGGCTTTGTTTCTTTCTTCAACATAACTTTCTCTGTCTACCTGAGTTCTAGTATGTAGCCATTTTTGATACGCCTTCTTTTTCTTTTTACAGGCTTCCTTGACTGTGTCATTCCACCAAGCTGTTTGCTTCATCCTACTTTTACACACTACTGTTCCAAGACATTCTTTAGCCACTTCTAGTACTGTGTCCCTGTACCTTGTCCATTCCTTTTCCAATGACTGTAATTGACTACATGCAACTAACTGGTACCTTTCTAAGATCGCTGTTATGTACTTGAGCCTGATTTCCTTATCCTGAAGTTTCTCCACTCTTATCCTCCTACATATGGACCCGACCTCCTGCACTTTCGGCCTTACAGTCCCAATTTCACTGCAGATTAAATAATGATCAGTGTCATCAAAGCATCCCCTGAATACACGTGTGTCCCTCACAGCCTTCCTGAATTCCTGATATGTTATTATATAGTTAATGACAGATCTGGTTCCCCTGCCTTCCTAAGTATACCGGTGAATTTTCTTATGTTTAAAAAAGGAATTTGTGATTACTAAGCCCATACTGACACAGAAATCCAAGAGTTGTTTCCCGTTCCTGTTGGCCTCCATATCCTCTCCAAATTTACCCATAACCTTTTCATACCCTTCTGTTCGATTTCCAATCCTGGCATTAAAATCACCCATGAGCAGAACACTGTCCTTGTCCTTTACTATGACAACTACGTCACTATCCATCTGATCTTGATCTGTCACTTCACAATGCGAATATACTGACACAATCCTGATTTTCTTGTTAGACACTGTCAAATCTATCCACATCAGTCGTTCGTTTACGTACCTTATTGCAGCTACGCTGGGTTCCATTTCTTTCCTGATGTAAAGCCCTACATCCCGTTTTGCTATTCCTGCTTTGACTCCTGACAAGTAGACCTTGTATTCTCCCACTTCCTCTTCTTTCTCACCCCTTACCCGAATGTAACTAACTTCTAAAACGTCCAGCCCCATCTTACTTGCAGCCTCTGCCAGATCTATCTTCTTCCCAGGGTAGCCCCCATAAATATTAATAGCTCCCCATCTCATTACCATTTGTTTGCCAAGTTGTATCTTAGGAGTCCCTGGTTTGTCAGTTAGAGGTGGGACTCCGTCACCTCCAAAGATCCGAGGCCTTTTGCTCTGATTGTTGCCAGCATCATATTTAAAGTATCGGGGAAGCAGGTTGCTAGCCTTACTTGCCCTGAGTCCCATTGAGTTTTACCCCTAACGGTTGAGAGACTAACCGGTGGATTTGGTAGCCTTTGCCGTATGAGCACAAAGGTGACCACGACTCAGAATATGTTTGAGATGCCCAGCCTTATTCCAAAGTAACTGGTATCCCGACTGTCGGGACCACTTACTTGGCCACTCATACGTTGCCCGTGGTTCATGAACTAGGACATGACTACAGGAACCCACACCATAAACAACAGCAACACAGAGGGAAAATACAAAAAATGAGAAATGCACTCTTTTGTTCACATGCACTTAAGAGTATGCAAAAGACATCCAAAGAGTATGCATTTGGTGAATGTCGCATATGAATTCAATAACATACTCAAATAAAGAGCATTGTATGTGACAGCATCTGTCACACTTAAAACACTCTAGAATTGGTTCCTGACACTGCTCGTTATGTTGTGGACAGAAAGTAGCCGTCTTGATTGCTGTCTCTTCAGGCGCACTAGGCCTATTCTGTCTGGATTGGAATGTCTCCTCAGAAGCAATATTCCTTACGGAACAGGGAGCCTCCCAATTATTAGGTCTATTAGACTGTACATGCTTTCTGTTGGTATTACACTCTAAAATACAATTTTTATATGGAGGCCATGTCATGACCTCTGATCATCTGGCTTCTCACCTGCTCTTTATTGTTTGTTTAGCTTTCAGTAAATGCAAGATTTTTGCTGGAGGAAATGCTGTTTCTGTTGTGTTCTCACTTTCCATAAGTGGAGAGTGTCCGTCTGGCTCACCACTGGCGGTACTGTTCAAATCTGTATCTTATGGTGGAAGTTCTTCTGTTTCTCCAGAATTCTGGATTAGATCTTCCTGGTGTCCAGCAGTTACGTTATATGGAAGAAACTCCTCCTCTGAAAACACTTTGGAGTTAAATGAGTGTATACCTGTTGCATGAAAGGAGTGCTTTGCCTTCTGCAGAGTGGCAACTCGCTCATAGGCATTACGAAATACCAGTCAGGCATCAGTCAACGTAACTGCAGTTACTGGTTGGTTATGTATCAATTTTCAGCTTCAGCTGCATTAGCTGTTTTCAGTGGTCCAAAGGAATCCACGGTCAAGGGGCTGAAGCTTATGACAGGCATATGGTGGCAGGGATAACAAAGTTATGTGATGATCTCAACACTGCAGTGTGACATGTGATTGTCGATTATCAGGAGGACTGTGTCATCTTTAGTTGGTTTGGCAAAGTCACTGAAGTGCTTTAGCCAATCAATGAAGAGATCAGAGTTTATGAAACTGCTGTCTGAGATCACGGGTGGAATTCATTTGCGTGCAACTTTGAAGAGCTCAGGCTTCATTCTCTTTTGTGGGAAGGTTATGGTACAGACAACTGTGATACTTGTTTTTTTTTCTTTTTTGCTGATACAACCTTCCTAAGCAAATGTTTTCCTTTTTAACTTATGACATCTGGGATGTTTTTATGAACAGAGGATATTCCTGTTTGATCCATGTTAGGGATATGATGAGCAAGAACCTTTTCCCTTCTGCTATCTACTCTAAATTTTTAGAAACTCTGAGTTCAGGTTTTATTGAAACCAGTACTCCTGTCTACACTGCGTTTCTATGGAGTCTGAAGTTTAAGATGGTGTCTTTTGCAGAAATCTTGAACCCAGGGTTGTCCAGTTGCCTTTGTGTCTTACTGAAGTAATGATCCAACTGGGTAGCCTCTGGGTACTAATATTCCAATTTCAGGAACTGCTTCCTGCTGATACTGTAGAACCTAGCATCAAGATCCATGGTGTGGTGTACTAATTTATTTCCAGCTCATCTGAGAAAATCATTTTTAAATGTCCTGGTGACGTTGATATGTTGCCCTAAAAGAAAACACAATCTGTAATGGGAATAATTTGAACATAGCCCTATGTATTTGTATAATGGACGTTTGACAAGGAAACGCCAAAAACTGTGTTCTCTGTTCACAGATTTCAGTCTCTTCCTTAAAGTAGACTACTTTATAACAAGAGCAGTGGAAATGTTTCGTTTACTTTCTCCATTTTCGATACATTGTCTGGTCTCATTGAGCAACTCTTCAGTAAAGATAAGCTTCCTGTCCAATTCTCGTGCATAATTTGAAGTCATTCTGAAACAAAACTTATCCTCCAGACTCCACAACACATGCAAGATAGCGCAAATTTGTATTTGTGCCCTAAAGATTATATATGCACTCTTTGGGGACGTAATATGCGCGCTGTTTCGTATGGTAACAATGATTGTAAGCAAAGTCAGTAGATGATGGCACATATCACATTTTCAAATCATGTGGATGCGATATGGTAGGGCCTGAGTAGAATACCGTCGCTGGTAGATGCGCCGACAGCAGGGCATGTGTGAGGGGAGCGATAATGGTGGGGGCTGTGGGTAGGCACTGTAGGGGAAATGCTGAGAGCAGGAGGAGAAGTGCCCTTTAAAAAATATATATATATTAAGCAGGGCACCTCCTCTGGTTTGGTTAGTATCTAAACAGAATTTCTCTGATAATTTATTGATTTATTTTCACCTGGCTTGCTCACCATTTGTAACTTTCAGGGAAGTTTTGGCAAAATGGCTCTGAGAACTATGGGACTCAACTGCTGTGGTCATCAGTCCCCTAGAACTTAGAACTACTTAAACCTAACTAACCTAAGGACATCACACACATCCATGCCCGAGGCAGGATTCGAACCTGCGACGGTAGCAGTCGCACGGTTCCGAACTGCGCGCCTAGAACCGCGAGACCACTGCGGCCGGCTCAGAGAAGTTTTGCATAATAGTTTTGCATAATAACCATATGGCAAAATACTCTACTCTTTGTGTACTATCATTTGCCAAAATCTCATTTTGATATCTCAGACCGTTTAGGAAATATAAGGAATGTTGTGGATATTTTACTCTGGCTTTATCGCTGGCACGGCTTGATCGCAATTGAATGTTCTACGTCAGATCAATTTTATAAAGAGTGATGACAGAGGGAAAGGTCCACCCAAGTGTAAAGAAAAGTTCAGTATGTTAGCTAAACATCATACGCAGCAACATATTATGTAATATGAACGAAATGCAAAATCATAGCGACCCTTATTTTTCATTGCAAATTTTTTCGAATTTTACACAGTATCTTACTTCTTCGTAAATAGCACAATAAATGTGACGACGGATACATCATAATGAACCTGACACATAAAGCGTAGCGTAGCGTAAAAATATTTCTTTTTTTTTTTTTTTTGACAATAGTTTCTGTGAAATCGTTTGAGACATATTGCAGGGCGTGTGCCTCGATTCTGTAATTGCCAACCGTCTGAAGGGTGGGATTCAGGTTCGGATTCAGACTTTTTATTACTCATTGAGCATTATTACATGCAATAGACTTTGTCAGTTCACTTAACGTATTGATTTTATAAAATATATTTTTACATATTTAAGTTGATAGTGGGGATTTCTGAAAATTCTTCTAATGAATAGAGTGGGTTAGTTAGCAAGAAGTTGTGTAACTTTTCCTTAAATATTTTGACTGGTATATTTGTGTAACTTTTCTTTAAATACTTTAACTAGTATACTTGAGGCATGTTTAGACAATTTGTTATACATTTTAATTGCCGTGTACTTATGACTATTGCTAGTTTTTGCTAATCTAGTTTTTGGCAAGACTAAAGAAGTACAGATTCTTGTATTGTAGTTGTGCCTTTGATTTGTTACACCTAAATTTGCTGGTTCAGCAAGTATATAGTTAACACTATCAAGAACAGATAGATTAAGACCTGTTAATATTCTATATTTAATGTACAATGGTTTAAAATGTATCTTAATATATACCTTTGTCGTTACTTTGCTTGCATTATTCTCAATCACCAGAACTCCACTTATTTTTTTGCTGGTTTCCCTGAATATTAACCCATATCTTAAAACAGATTCACAAACGCATTGTACACTGTCCTTATATGTTCAAATGCCACAGGGCACATCAGTCTCTTCAGCAGATATACACTCCTGGAAATGGAAAAAAGAACACATTGACACCGGTGTGTCAGACCCACCATACTTGCTCCGGACACTGCGAGAGGGCTGTACAAGCAATGATCACACGCACGGCACAGCAGACACACCAGGAACCACGGTGTTGGCCGTCGAATGGCGCTAGCTGCGCAGCATTTGTGCACCGCCGCCGTCAGTGTCAGCCAGTTTGCCGTGGCATACGGAGCTCCATCGCAGTCTTTAACACTAGTAGCATGCCGCGACAGCGTGGACGTGAACCGTATGTGCAGTTGACGGACTTTGAGCGAGGGCGTATAGTGGGCATGCGGGAGGCCGGGTGGACGTACCGCCGAATTGCTCAACACGGGGGGCGTGAGGTCTCCACAGTACATCGATGTTGTCGCCAGTGGTCGGCGGAAGGTGCACGTGCCCGTCGACCTGGGACCGGACCGCAGCAAGACCGTAGGATCCTACGCAGTGCCGTAGGGGACCGCACCGCCACTTCCCAGCAAATTAGGGACACTGTTGCTCCTGGGGTATAGGCGAGGACCATTCGCAACCGTCTCCATGAAGCTGGGCTACGGTCCCGCACACCGTTTGGCCGTCTTCCGCTCACGCCCCAACATCGTGCAGCCCGCCTCCAGTGGTGTCGCGACAGGCGTGAATGTAGGGACGGATGGAGACGTGTCGTCTTCAGCGATGAGAGTCGCTTCTGCCTTGGTGCCAGTGATGGTCGTATGCGTGTTTGGCGCCGTGCAGGTGAGCGCCACAATCAGGACTGCATACGACCGAGGCACACAGGGCCAACACCCGGCATCATGGTGTGGGGAGCGATCTCCTACACTGGCCGTACACCTCTGGTGATCGTCGAGGGGACACTGAATATTGCACGGAACATCCAAACCGTCATCGAACCCATCGTTCTACCATTCCTAGACCGGCAAGGGAACTTGCTGTTCCAACAGGACAATGCACGTCCGCATGTATCCCGTGCCACCCAACGTGCTCTAGAAGGTGTAAGTCAACTACCCTGGCCAGCAAGATCTCCGGATCTGTCCCCCATTGAGCATGTTTGGGACTGGATGAAGCGACGTCTCACGCGGTCTGCACGTCCAGCACGAACGCTGGTCCAACTGAGGCGCCAGGTGGAAATGGCATGGCAAGCCGTTCCACAGGACTACATCCAGCATCTCTACGATCGTCTCCATGGGAGAATAGCAGCCTGCATTGCTGCGACAGGTGGATATACACTGTACTAGTGCCGACATTGTGCATGCTTTGTTGCCTGTGTCTATGTGCCTGTGGTTCTGTCAGTGTGATCATGTGATGTATCTGACCCCAGGAATGTGTCAATAAAGTTTCCCCTTCCTGGGACAATGAATTCATGGTGTTCTTATTTCAATTTCCAGGAGTGTATAACTCTTTACAGCCTAACCACTGTGTGTTCAACATGGAAGTTCCATGTTAGCTTATTGTCAAGTATGATGCCTAAAAATTTTGCATTTCGTTTTTCTATTTTTACAGTCTTTGATAGACCACATATTCTTTTTCTCATTTAATAGTAGACCATTTGCCAAATTCATCCTACTAACAAAGTTATCAAATAAATGATTTACAGACAGAAAAGTTGAATCATCTGCATACATATACGTCTTTACAGCTATGTTTCCCGGTAAGTCGTTTATATGTATGAGGAATAGAAATGGTCCTAATTTACATCCCTGTGGCACTCTGTATTGAATCTCAAGTGCGTTTCACAGATAACTTCCTGAACTCACCGCTTGTTTCCTTTTATTGAGGTATGATTTGATGATATTTAAACTTTTTTCGCATATTCTACAGTACTCAAGTTTATAGAGCAAAATAGAGTGGTCAACACAGTCAAAGGCCTTGCTTAGATCACATGAGGTTACCTCTATGTGAGATGGTCCTCGACTGCTGCTAAAACATCTATCACCGAGAGTTCTATGGCTTCTGTAGTTGACTTTTCTTTTCTTTAACCAAACTATGATGCACATATCTATCATATCATTTAGTTCTAGGTACTCATACATCTGCTGATACATTATGCCTTCACAGACTTGGCTAGTACTGGAATTAGTGAAACTGGCCTGTAGTTTGCTGGATCAGATATGCTACCCTTCCTAAAGACTGGAGACACCTTGGATGGTTAGAAAGGATCAGTAAAACCCCTTTCTTTGAGACACAAGTTTATACAATATGTTAGTGGTGCCGCAGTGTAATGTGTTATTTCATTCGGTAGATTGTTTGACATATGAAAAATATCTTTATTTTATGAGTTTTTAATTTCATTAACAGTTTTAAGAAATTCATCTTGGAGTACCCCTTTGAAGTGTTTCAATGAAGCACTGGCCTGATTATGATTTAGGTTTGTGCTTTTAAGATAATTTATATATGTTACATTAGGTTTACTGACCAACTTTTTGATTTCATCAACACAGCTTACAATATATGTGGTGAAACTATCTGCTGGTACTGGGGCCGCCTTATCAAAATTTCTGATTTCACCTCTAACAGTATTAATTACTGAACAGGCTGTTTTGCACTGGTTTTTACTATTTTTATGAAATTAGTGTTATATCTTTGTTTAGCCAATTATAGCTCTTTCTTAAACAGTTTCTTACTGGTTATTTCAAGTTCCTTAATTTCATTAGAATTATTTACTTTGCCAAGGCACTTTAACAGCAGTAGTTTATTGTTTAAATTCCCCATCTCTTTGGTGTACCACAATTTACCCTTTCTTGTTTTATGATATTTCTTTGGAAAAAGATGAGCTATTCCTATACCTATTGAATAGATGTGAAATGTTTCATAAATTGTTTAGGCACTGGAAACACATATTTGAAATAATTTTTCCCAGTCATTTACGCTCAGCTTCTGTGTTAGTTTTCTGCGATTGTTAGTGTTAAGTTATGAGATTTTGGTAACTTTTGTACAGCCTTGTTCCCACCCCCTTATGTAAAATGTGTTAACTCTACTGTTTACATGGAATGGTCAGAGAAATCAAATTCCTTTATGCTAGTGGAGTACATATCACGGACACAATTTACAAAAGCATTATCTAAGCATGTCTTTGGTCTTGTCATTTCTGAATTTACATGATGGAAGCTGTGCTCCCTTAGCATATCCAGTAACTTATTTCCATTGAGTTTGTTACATGTTACATCAATGTTTGAATTAAAGTCTTCCCAATTATATACTCACATGTTGTATTCACTTTATTATGTAGCTGTCTAAATTATCTAAAAATCTTTTTTCATCTGAATCAGGGGGATAGTAAATACAAGATAAGTTTAATTACATCACATATTATTCTAGTAACTTCAAAGTGTTTCTCCACACATGCTCAACTAAGATCTAGTGTTCTCAATTCTATTTCATTTTAAAAATAGATAACAGTACCGCCATTATGGTACTGAGATCTACAAAAACTGTTTCCATATTTATAACCTTCTGGTACATACAATACTGGCCATTAAAATTGCTACACCAAGAGGAAATGCAGATGATAAACAGGTATTCATTGGACAAATATATTATACTAAAACTGACATGTGATTATATTTTCACGCATTTTGGGTGCATAGATCCTGAGAAATCAGTACCCAAAACTGGCCATAATAACGGCCTTGATACAACTGGGCATTGAGTCAAACAGACCTTGGATGGCGTGTACAGGTACAGCTGCCCATGCAGCTTCAGCACGATACTGTTGTGTTCTCCAACAGATTACTGAACGTAACTTTTTCTACAATACAATAGTTGGCTGTACAATAGATGTAGACATCTGTCGATCTAGCCGGAGATGTGGTTTCTCTCGGTTGGCTGCTACTTCGATTGGTGGTGCAGTACAGTGGCTTCGGTGATATCTTCTCGGTACTCTGCTATAGCGGTTGCCATTAGCAGCGGACGAAAACTGGTCTGCCTTCAACCGGCCGGGCCTATATAGTGAGCTGGAGCCAATAGAAACCCAGCATAGGAATCGGTGGCCGGATATGTCGCGGCGATCTCTGCAAAGAAAGGTTCCTATTAATTGACTGGAATCTTCAGCATGTTTACCTGATGTCTTCGCCTGTTTGGCTGTTGGTTTGTTTCCCTCATAGCATGGCTGTTATGCGGTGCTGCCTGCCATTTAGGGGAACCCGATGGCACACAGAACACACCTCCCTTCTCGGGGGGGGGGGGGGGGGGAAGGGGGGGGAGAGGAGGGCGACGTCGTCGTGCTCGGTCCTGGCGGCCTCGTGGAGGAGGTGCTGAAAACTCGCCGCCGCAGAGTAGGGCGTGGCGTGGTGGGCCAGACGGGCGGAGCTGCGTCGTGGAAGAGGTGGGGAAGGCGGCCGAGACGGCGCCAGGGGCATAGGTTCATCGAAGTCCGCGGGATGCTGCTCGGGAAGTGGACTGTGTGGGCATCGCTGGATAGGTTGCGACATCGGCGGCAGCGGTGCCAAGGGCATGGGGCATCGTCAAAGATGGCGGATGGCGCAGCCGGTCGGGGCGGCGGAGGAGCTGGTGGAGCTTGCAGCCACTGTGGAGACGACATGCTGTTGCTGCTGGATGGGGTCTGGCGCCCCTGCATGCTGACCATGGGTGTAAGGGAAGAAGGGGGTGGAGCAGCTTGCCGGAAAGAAGAGGCGGTCGGAAAACCCTGATACCGGCGACGGGGTTGGTTGCGGTGGCAGCGGAACACTTTGTTGGCCATGCGGACGTCAAAGAGCTGACGGCCTCACAGCCGGACGATCACCCCCTGAATCCATCCGCCTCTCGGGCCGAAATCTCTCACCCACATAACGGATCCCAGAACAAAGGGAGCCTGTGCAGTCGGAACATGTTATTTGGGTCCAAGCCGGAGGAGGTACAAAAGGATATGAGGTTGCCGGCCATGCAAAAGTTCCAGCGGACTACAGGGGCCGATGGGCGTCGACCGATAGGAACTGAGGAACAATGTCAGCGACTTTTCCAAAGTGTGGGTGGAGGCATATTTTGTCATTTGGGCCTTAAATTTCCAGGCGAGGCATTTGGCCTCGCCATTCGATTGGGCGTGAAAGGGCGGTGTGAGGACGTGTTGGATGCCGTTGGCAGAACAAAATGTCGCGAATACCTGGATCCAGAATTGAGGGCCATTATCGGTAGCAATTGTTAGCGGCAACCCTTCCGAGGAAAAAACTTTCTGGAGAGCAGCGAGGGTCGCTTCCGAAGTGGTGCTGGTACAACAGATAACGAACAGAAAATGTGAAAAGGCATCGGAGACGAGAAGCTACTGGAGGCCGTGTCCAAGCGAATGTGATCCCAGGGACCTGCCAGTGTAGGCCAAGAAAGGAAGGTTTGAGGGGGCCGGGACAGCTGTTGGGCGCACATGGAGCAATTCTGAACCATGTGAGTGATGTCCCTGGTAAACCTGAACCAAAAGACATGACGCCAGGCCAACGCCTTGGTGCGAGCAATTCCGCAATGGCCTTCATGTAAGAGATGCAAGACTTCGGTCCGTAGATGCTGGGGAACGACCACACGTGGAGTGGACGTAGGGTCTACTCACAACAGGACACCATCCACTGCCGATAGCTGATGGTGGATAGAAAAAAAGAACCGAAGGTGCTGTTGGTCGTGGGTGGGGGCACAACTGGGCCACCCGCGCTGAACATAGGAGCAGACACAGCGCAACAATGGGTCATGCGTGGTCGCAATTGCCACCGTGGAGGCTGTGATGGGAAACCCACGCAGGGTGTCATGGATCGCTTCATCAACTTGGAACACAAGGACATCCGAAGAGGCAAACGCAGGGTCGGGACCAAGAGGAAGGTGGGAAAGAGCATCCACATTGGCGTGCTGGGAGGTGGACTTAAAATGCAAGGTGTAACGGAATTGCGAGAGGAACAGGGCCCATCGTTGAAGCCTCTGAGACGTCTTTGTAGGAAGCCGAGCCTCCAGGGAAAACAGGAAGAGAAGGGGCTTGTGGTCAGTGACGATATGAAAGGCCTGTCCATATAAAAAAGGCATGAGTTTGGAACAGGCGAATACGATAGCCAATGCCTCGTTTTCGATCTGAGAGTACTTTAGTTGGGTGGCAGTTAGGGCCTTGCATAGAAAAGCCACCAGATATTCTGTCCCATCCGGAAGCTCGTGGGAGAGGACAGCCCCGACCCCGTAATCAGAGGCGTCTGTGGCCAGGAGCAACAGCAGAGAATGATCATACAGCATCAGGCAGGAGGCCGATTGCAACTGGCGTTTGAGGGTGGAAAAGACTGTCTCACAGGCTGGGTACTAACTGAAGGGGACATTTTTACAGCATAAGTGATATAAGGGGGCCGCCACCTGAGCGGCTGACGGAAGGAACTTCCGGTAATGCAATATTTTTCCAAGGCAGGCTTTCAGCTGATGGATGTCCCATGGGAGAGGCAGGCGGTGTATGGCGTCCACATAGGAAAATGACGGAGAGATGCCTTTATGTGAAATAACATGTCCTAAATAGGAAATAGAAGGTTGAAAGAAGGAACACTTCTCGTTATTGCATTTTAGCCCAGCATGGCGGAGGCGAAGAAACAGCTGACGCAAGTTCGTAAGATGGGCTGCAGCAGTAGGGCCCATAACGACAATGTTGTTGAGGTAATTAATGCAACTGGGAATGTCCTGCAGAAGTTGTTCCAAGAAGCATTGGAAAATGGCCGGGGTGCTAGCCAGGCCAAACATGAGGCATGTGACTTGGAACAGGCTGGCGGACGTATTCAGAATGGTGAGGGCTTGAGAAGCTTCATCCAAAGGAACCTGGAGGTACGCCTCAGCAAGATCAATTTTGCTAAAGTAACGACCACCAGCCAAAATATGGAAGAGATCATCAGGCCGAGGGAGCGGAAAGTCGTCCACCTGGAGCTGCAGATTGAGGGTCGCCGAAAAGCCCCCACGGAGACGGAGACGCCTGCCTGGCTTCTGGACGATGACAAGAAGCGTGGCCTAGTGGCTGAACTGAACAGGCCGTAGCACCCCTTCCTGTTGCAGACGGTCCAATTTGTCACGTAGTAGCTGCTGTAGAGCGATGGGGACCTGCCTCACCCGGAAGTATCGAGGACGGGCTGATGGCCGAAGATGGAGGGTTGCTGCAAACCCGTTGGTGCACCTGATGCCGGGGGAGAAGAGATCCTGGAATTCGGTGCAGAGAGAGTCATCTTCGGGAAACAGCACCTGTGGAGAAACCAGATGTACATGATCGTTGATTGTGAACCCAAACATTTGGAAAGCATCTAACCCAAACAGACCAGTAGCATCGGAACTGTTGACTACCAGAAAAGAAATAGTATGACTGACAGATTTGTAAGAAACCACCGTCGTGAGGGATACCACAGTCCCTGTATTGACTTGCAGTCAAACTGGCTTACCCAATATTGTGACATCAATATACAGTTTGGGGGACGCCGAAGACACAACTTGGTCGATGTCCACGGATGCCTTGGTGTCGGAGCGCCTGGAGATTGGTGCCATGGCAGAGCGACAGACAGATGCAAGGTGCCCATACTGGACACAACGGCGACATGTCACCCAGCGGTCAGGACAATCCTCACATTCATGCTGGGAGTAGCATCCTGGACAAGATGGGGTGTTGCACTGGGGAGTGCGGCGTGAAGGTGCGATATAGGCCGCGACGTCCTCCTGGACGTCCTAAGTCTCTTTTTGGATGGCTGCGACGTCGGCCCATGTTTCCAATCTGCGGTCAGCTGCAGTGGAAACTTCAAACTTGAATGCAAGTTCTATGATTTGATCTAGCGATGAGTCCTCCAACATTTAGGCGTCATGGTGGAAAGTCGCGTCTGGGGCTGCTTGGATCAGGTGATCTCAGACCATGTCATCTGTGTAAGATTCCCGGGATATGTGGGTGACAAAGTTGCACTTCCGAGTGAGACCTTGGAGTTCAGCAGCTCATTGTCGGTACGTCTGATCGGGTTTCTTTCGGCTCTGGTGAAATTCCACTCTTACTGCCATGACGTGATATCTGCAGCGCTAGTAGGAGGTGAGACACTCACATATGGTGGTGAAGCTAAGACTGTCAGGATCATGTGGCTGGAGTTTTGTCAGGAGCACCTACATACGGGAGACATTCCAAGAAAGAAAATAGGCTCTCTGATCATTTTCCTGGGATACCTGATGAATCCGGAAATGCTGACGAATCCTCTTTTAGTATGTTTCCAATCTTCAGCGTCTTCATCAAATGCCGGGAATGCTGGCGGTGTCGGTGGATGGTGAAGACTTTGAATTTCGGCAATCAATTGCTCCTGCAGTATCGTGAACTGTTGAAAAAGTTGATTCAGTACCTGCTGCATTGATAGATTCTGCTTTTGCGGTTGTGGTTGTCCTTGTTGTTGTTGTGGTTCCATCTTCTTTGGGTTATCAAATGCTTACTCGTCGCCACTGTTGTGTTTTCCAACAGTTTATTGAACATATCTTCTTCTGCAATACAATAGCTGGCTGTACAATAGATGTAGATGTCCGTTGATCTAGCCGGAGATGTGGTTCCTCTCGGTCGGCTGGTACTTCGATCAGCGGTGCAGTACAGCGGCTTCGGTGATATCTTCTCGGTACTCTGCTATAGTGGTTGCCATTAGCAGCGGACGAAGACTGGTGTGCCTTTGACGGCCGGACCTATATAGTGAGCTGGAGCCAATAGGAACCCGGCGTAGGAATCCGTGGCCAGATATGTTGCGGCGACGTCTGCAAGGAAAGGTTCCTAGTAATCGACTGGAATCTTCGGCATGTTTTCCTGATGTCTTTGCCTGTTTGGCTGTTGGTTTGTTTCCCTCATAGCATGGCTGTTATGCGGTGCTGCCTGTCATTTAGGGGAAACCGATGGCAGACAGTACAGATACCACAGTTTATCAAGAGTAGGAACTGGCGTATTGTGACGAGCCTGTTTCTCGTCGACCATTGATCAGACGCTTTCAATTGGTGAGAGATCTGAAGAATGTGCTGGCCAGGACAGCAGTCAAACATTTTCTGTATCCAGAAAGGCCCGTACAGGACCTGCTACATGCTGCCACTGTTCAAAGTGCCGTCAATGTGAACAAGAGCTGACTGAGATGTGTAACCAATGCAAACAGAACCTGGATTCATCCGAAAAAATGATGTTTTTCCATTCATGCACCCAGGTTCGTCGCTGAGTACACCATCACAGGCACTCGTGTCTGTGATGCAGCGTCAAGGGTAATCGCAGCCATGGTCTCTGAGCTGATAGTCCATGCTGCTGCAAATGTTGTCGAACTGTTCATTTAGGTAGTTGTTGTCTTGCAAATGTCCCCATCTATTAACTCAGGGATCGAGACGTGGCTGCACGGTCCGTTTCAGCCATGTGGATAAGATGCCTGTCATCTCGATTGCTAGTGATACGATGCAGCTGGGATCCAGCACAGCATTCTGTATTACCCTCCTGAAACCACCGATTCCATATTCTGCTAACAGTCATTGTATCTCGATCATTGCTAGCAGCAATGTCAGATACGATAAACCGAAATCGCAATAGGCTACAATCCGACCTTTATCAAAGTCGGAAACGCGATGGTACGCATTTCTCCTCCTTACATGAAGCATTACAGCAACATTTCACCAGGCAACGCTTGTCAACTGCTGTTTCTGTATGAGAAATCGGTTGGAAACTTTCCTCATGTCAGCACGTTGTAGGTGTCGCCACCAGCGCCACCCTTGTGTGAATGCTCTGTAAAGCTAATCATTTGCATATCACAGCATCTTCTTCCTGTCGGTTAAATTTCGCGTCTGTAGCACGTCATCTTCGTGGTGTAGCAATTTTAATGGCCATTAGTGTAGTATTCTATTTTTCCTGGTTTAAGATAATGTTCAGATAAACATACGAAAAAATAAGTTTTTCTTGCAATGACTTCTCCAGTATTTCAACTTTATTTTCAAGGCCCAGAATGTTTAAAAATAAGATGTTACTGTGACTTATTTCTGAGTTATCAGGCTTTTTATTTTCTTCCTTTCTTGACACCGTGAAAAATTATCATTGAGTGACACAGATATATTTTGCCTTTGGCTCCTCCTTAAGCTCAGCTGTACTGCTGCTATAGTTATTGTTGGTTCTGCTACTGCTATTGTTGTTGCTGTTCCTTCTGATGATAATGATGGTGCTGCCGCTGATTCACTTATTTCTGGTGTTTCCTCTTTCATAACTTTTGTGAATTTCTGTGAGCCGCTTGCATTGGGGTGTTCACTCGCATTAACAAAATGTCACATTTGTATTGGAGGGATGTTGCTTCGCGTATTTCACATTTGAGTGTCTTGGTAACACACACTTTTTGTCCATGAGAGGTATTACTCCTGTATCATGACACTGCACAATTGAGATTTTACTTACTACATCTAAATTTTTTGTTACTATGTTTTTTTCCAAGCTTATTTAAATGAAAAACAGTGTGCTTTGTGGAATCATTTCCTCAAATTGCTAACGTTCACAAATGTTAATTTTCAAACCGCATGTTTTTGCACTTTCAATTTCTTTGTTTTCACAGGACCATTCTCTCAAGTTGTAACGATGTGGCATGGAAACAACAACAACGTTTGTTCCTCTCAACTCATGCAATTTTATTTTTAATGAGGTTAAGAGATCCTTTTTTTTCATTCCTTACAACATCGTTTGAGCCCGCCACAGAGATGGAAAAGTCCTTTTTCCTCAAAGAGGAAATCTTTTCCTGACTCATTGACATAACAGCACTGAATTTCGCTCCTGACTTTATTCCGCAATTAAAATTCCGACTGCTATCAGCCGAAATTCAGTGGCTATACTTCACCCTTTGCTGTCTCCATACAATTCAATTTTGCATGTACTTGTAGTTCGGAACTTACCGATTTCCTGCCTACCTTTGCTGTGCGCGATGTCTTGTTTGGCACTATTTACAGGTATTTTGTCTTTTTTGTTAACATAAGTCGATAATGTCTCAAGGTAAAAGCTTATCGGTGGTAAATTATTTTGGAGCACTCTCGCACATGACCTTTTACTTATCTGCAGCTGAAATATTCCATGATCTACCTCATTCACAAAGTCGTTTTGTTTGGTGCACTCGAAGTGCTTCACAACACTATTACAATATGAGTAGAAAGATCTTGAAAGTGATTTTCGTGCACCACATTTACGTGCCCTTCACAGTTTCATATACCCTGTATTATCTGTTTGCGCCTTTTGAACTTTACTTTCATCCAGAGTCGAACTTTCATGCCACGTATTTGTCGTGTTCAGTAGCCTACACTTTTTTCTTCTTTAAGGTAATTAATATCTGTCTTCATTGAACTGATAATAAATTGTAAACTAGACAAACGTCCTTTGAGCTTTGTTATTTCGTCTTTACAACGGTCACAGTTTTTCTTTTTAAGACCATAGTTGACAATATATCGCGGAGCCGCACATCGAACTCTTACGCTACTGGCTTCTGCCAACTTCCTTACCGACAGTGTCGGTATCCCCTTCCAAACAAGCGAATGAACTCGTCCAACGCTGTGGATAAAAATTGATCACTGCGCATTGACCACCCTATACAGTGCGAACTCTAGACTTAAAGCCAGCCTTTCAAAATGCATTCAAGAATTAAAGGGTGTGGCGTCTCTGGCGCAGAGTTATCTCTCGACTAATCGCCCTTGATAATCACAAGGGTATTGCTTGTGTATACTGTGAAGAACTTACGCAACAGAATACCAGAATTATATCAAAAAAGCTGAAAACTAATTCTTACCTGTTTCACTTCTGAAACACGGGATTTCTTCACAAACTTTGTGTGAGGTGTTTCTGATACCACTCTGAACACAACTACGTCCGTGGGGAGCTGATTAGTTTACCCAACCATCAGGAACACAAGCTGCACTCTTGGGATAACGCACTCTTTGGCATATGCAATGTTTGCTTTGTTTATCATTGCCATTGATCTGCTTTGTATCAACACCACTATCACTGCGGCAATGTTGCGAGTTACTCGTCGCTTAAGCAGATCAACTAAGTTCCAGAGCCTCATGCTGTGCCCACCATTCGATACCTCCAGTCCTGACCGTCGTTGCCACTAGCAGCCAATATTGTGGCTGTGTGGTAGACAATATTTGCGGCATCAAATGCTGTAAACAACTCTGACCTTTTGTGACCTTGCTCTCAAGCATTTCCTTGTAAGTCACTCAAGAACAACACATTCCCTTACACCATAGCATCATCAGCAAACAACAGCAGATTGCTGCTCACCCCATCTGCAGAGCATTTATGTACATAGAAACTAACAACAATCCTAACACATTTCTCTCAGGTACTCCTGACAATACCCTTTTCTCTTATGATCACTCACCATGTAGAACAACATACTGGATTCAGTTACTTTAGAGGTCTTCAAGCCAGTCACATATCTGGGAACCTATTCCATATGCTTATACCTTTGATAACAGTTTGCAGTGGGGCACCATGTCAACATGCTTTCTGGGTATTTAGTAATTTGGAATCTGCCTGTTGTGTTTCAGCCATGGTTTGCTGGATATCATGTGGGAAAAGGGCAAGAAGAGTTTTGTGTGGGCAATGGTTTCTACAACCATGCTGATTTGTAAACAGAAGTTTTTCTGTCTCTATTCCAACTGATAATATGTTCAACAATTCTGCAGCAATACGATGTTGAGGATACTGGTCTTTAATTTCGCAGGTCTGTTCTTTTACCCTTCTTATATACAGGAACTCCTGTGTGGGGTTGCTGGTCCCCCATCATGCGCCTCCCAAAGTGGCGGGTAGGCTAATGCCCTCCAGATATGGAGGGTACCAAGGAAATAAAACACTTGGGGTGTACCAAAACCAGCAGGTTTGAGGGCTAATGGCTTGGAAGAAATGCAGAGGATCCCCCAACTATCAACTGCTGCCTTCAATTGGTAGAGGGATCTACAAAGGCTAAGGATGTTGCCTTGAAAATGGAACCAGGTACCCAGTGAGCTATAACAGGCAACCTGTCAAATGGTTGGGTGGAAGATTAACCATCTTTCCTTGTAAAACTCACTTGTTGCAAATGTTAACTAAGGAATAAGCTGAACAGATATTTTGATGATGACCCAGCAAACAAGAAAAGGATAAGAGATATGTACATAGGGACATGGAGTGTATAGAGGCTATACTAAGCTGGAGCCCTACGGCAGCTGCTAACACAAGGAAACAACTGTGGTATAAAACTATTGCATCTCCAGGAAATTAGGTGGAAGGGAAGTGATGTAATGGACTTAGGAAATTTCACAATCTTCTATAGTGGCGGAAGGACGAATACCTTTGGTATAGGCTTTGTGGTCACTAAAGGACTGAAACATGCTGTAATGTACTTTCAGGCAATGAATGAATGGATGTCCATATTAAGATTAAGGAGAAAATTTTTCATCATGATAGAGGAGGCAGGTGAACAGAAGGATGAGTTTTACATCAAAGTAGAGCAGTTGTATGATCAGGCTCCTAAACATGATGATAAAATCTTAATAGCAAACTTGAATGCAAAAATAGGAAAAGAAGAGGCTTATCAGCCAACTATAGGAAGACATAGACTCCATGAAATGTCAAATGACAATTTAATTAGGGTTGCAGATTTTGCTATAAGTAAAAATATGACTGTCAGCAGTACATGGTTTCCACACAAAAATATACACAAAGAAACATGGATGTCACCAGATGGACAAACTAAAAATCAAATAGACCATATATTGATTGACAGGAGGCATGGATCAGATGTAATGGATGTTAGGAGCCAACATGGAGCCTCGAGGCAGATGGGGAGGTTTTCGGATGTGTATGGGCTCAAAAGGAAGGCAGATTGTTTTGATGAAAAATACATGAGAATAATTGAGGAATGTAACATAGCATGAATGAAATTATTTCAGAGAAGAACTAGAGCAAATCTGAATGAATATAATGAGAAGTGCTGTGTAGCTAAGAGTGTTTTCAGAAATAAGTAAAGAGTACTAGAAAAGAAAAAATTAGAAGAAATTGAACAGCTAGGAGAAGAGAAGCAACTACATGGAATGTACCAAAAGATTAAAGAAGGGAAGGCTGGGTTTCAAGCCAGAATAAATATATTTAGAAATAAAGAAGGGGATTTGATAGGGGAGAGTAATAAAATATTTGACAAATGAGCAGAATAATTCCAACAGTTACTGAACCCAGAAGTAGAAGGATTAGAACAAGAAGAACTGGTGGAAATAAATTATCATGGACGTGAGGTCTGAACATCAGAACCCACTTTGGAGGAAGTTATACAAGCCATTAAGACGTTAAAAAATAATAGGACACCTGGAGAAGATCAGATCCAGGTGGAACTTCTCAAATATGGTGGGGAAACATTGTGGAAAGTAATACATAAAGTAATACTGAAATCTAGCAGGGAGAGAGCATGCCAATGGAGTGAAAAACGGCTATTATGTGCCCCATACATAAAAAAGGAGATAAATTAAACTGTCAGAATTACTGAGGAATATCCCTGCTAAATACTCTATATTAAGTGTTCTCCAAGATCCTACTTAGGACGCTTACTCCCAATGTGGAAGAGAGAGTTGGAGACTATCAGCCGGGCGGGATTAGTCGAGCAGTCTAGGGCGCTGCAGTCATGGACTGTGCGGCTGGTCCTGGCGGAGGTTCGAGTCCTCCCTTGGGCATGGGTGTGTGTGTTTGTCCTTAGGATAGTTTATGTTACGTAGTGTGTAAGCTTAGGGACTGATGACCTTAGCAGTTAAGTCCATAAGATTTCACACACACACGCACACACACACACACACACACACACACACACACACACACACACACACAACAAACACAAACACACAGAGACTATCAGAGTGGCTTTAGAAGAAATAGGTCAACAACTGAGCAAATATTCTCATTACACATACTACTTGAAAAATATAATGAACATCAAATAAACATACATCAGCTTTATATTGATTTTAAACAAGCCTATGATAGCATCTCAAGAGTGACGTTGTGGAATGCAATGGAAGAGGCAGGAATACCTAAAAAGCTTGTTAAAGTTACTACGAAGGTTGTCCGTAAAATAAGGTTCCCATGGTGCTACAATCCTGAAAAGCGCTGTTACGGTGGATCCTGCGATTCTATAGTGTACCTTTGGTTCCCCCACTCCAAATACCCTCCCTAGCGAGCTGCCTGCGAAGCTCAGTCTTGGCCTGGCAGCCGTATGTGATGGATCTCCCCCTCACTTTGCTTGTTAAACTTACTACGAGGGTTGTCCGTAAAATGAGGTTCCCATGGTGCTGCAGTCCTGAAAAGCAATGTTACGGTGATCCTGCTATTCTGTAGTGTACCTTGGTTCCCCCACTCCAAATACCCTCCCTAGCAAGTTGCCTGCGAAGCTCAGTCTTGGCCTGGCAGCCGTATGTGATGGATCTTCCCCTCACTTCACCCGCCAGGTGTGAGCTGCGCTTGGTGATCCGTTTCCTGTCTGCAAAAAACATTGCACTGGCAGAAATCCATTCCCAGCTATGCAAAATCTATGGAGACAAGTGTATGAGCGTACAACACGTGCGCAAATGGTGCAGAGGGTTCAAGAATGGGCATACTGACGTCCATGATGAGAAGCGTTCCGGACTGCCATCTGTTTCTGACGAAACAGTCGCAAAAGTGGAGGTACTGGTACTCTCAGATCGAAGACTAACAGTTCGTGAGCTCTCCGAAATGATCCCTGTTGTCAGCAAAACCTCTATTGACAACATTTTGGTGGAGCACCTAGGGTATGCTAAGGTTTGTGCGAGGTGGGTGCCAAGAATGTTGACCGAAGACCACAAACATTATCGCGTTGATTCAGCCCAAGAACTTCTTCAAGATCACGGAATTCAAGGCGAGGTACATCAACTCCATTGTCACTGGAGATGAGACTTGGGTGCACTACCGCACACCCGAAACCAAAGAACAGTCCAAACAATTGAAGCACTCAGAGTCGCCGAGATCGCGAAAATTCAAACAAACGCGAAGTGTCAGCAAAGTGATGGTAACAGTGTTTTGGGACATGAAGGGGTTATTGTTGTGCGAGTTCTTGCCCAGCGGTACAACAATCAATGCTGCCGGGTACTGTGAGACACTGCAAAAATTGCGCCGTGCAATACAAAACAAGAGGAGGGGTATGCTGTCCAAGAGGGTGCGTTTGCATCAGTATAACACTCGATCGCACACCGCTAAAGCCACCAATGAGTTCATTGCAAAATTTGGATGGGGTATTGTCAAACACCCACCCTATAGCTCGGACTTATCCCCAAGTGACTACCATCTCTTCCCTGACATGAAGAAACACGTGGGTGGAACGCATTTTGGCGACATAGAAGAGCTGGAAGAAGCGGTTCTCAGGTATCTACGTGGCTTGGTGGCAGATGTTTTTTGACTTGGGCATTCAAAAGCTCATACACCACATGCAAAAATGTATTGACCTCAGTGGCGGCTATGTAGGAAAATAGGTTAAAGTCTGAACTTTCCAAAAATTTACGCATTCGTGAAATAAACATGTTTTACACTGTGAAAAAAATTGGGAACTTTATTTTATGGACACTCCTCATATGATGACCCTCAGTGAAACCAACTGTAAAGTAAAAATACATTGCAAAATCTCCAGGGAAGTGGAAGTGAAGAAGGGACTTAGACAGGGTGACAATATCTCCTCACTGCTATTCAACCTCTGGCTAGAAACAGTCGTAAGTCAGATAGGAGGAACCAGTTTTAATCATTCACTGCAGTACCTGGCCTATGCAGATGATGTGGCATTACTCACATGAAACACTGCTGTGCTGGCTGATGCCAATCAACAATTGGAGAGAGGTGAGAGGGAACCTGGCCTGGTAGTCAATGTCGAAAAGTCTAAATATATGGCAATGACCAACCAGCGAAACCTAACAAATCTCAGGATAACTGACAAGGAGTTTGAAAGGGTGAGAGACTTCAAGTACCTTGGATCGACTACCACAGAGACAAATGACATCTGATTTGTGAGAGAAAGGTTCTGCATAAAATATATTGCCCAGTATACGATCAAAATGGATTGGTGCATCTGTACGAATGCAGAATTAGAACAACTTTTTGGAGAACCTGACATTGTCACTACCATTAAAATAAGAAGACTGTGATGGGCAGCACACATGGTCAGAATGGAGGAAGACAGAACATGTAAGAATATTTTTTATGGCAAGGCTGGAGGCAGACGACCGAAGGGATGTCCAAGAAATAGACAGATGGATGAAACTGAAGAAGACATGAAAAAGCTGGGGGTCAGAGGGTGGAGACGGAAAGCCATGGACTGGATATAATGGCAGGCTTCTGTGATGTAGGCCAAGGCCCTCCAAGGTTTCATGGACCCTCTCTACTATGCTGCAAAAGTTATATCCATAAGGACACCGTTACGGTGTGGCTAATGGCTGTATAGTACTTTGTAGAGCTGGCTATGATGTCTCCTTTGTTGATGCTGCTGAGTCTTCATTGTCCATGTGCTTCTCGTTGTCTAGGCAATGATTCCTTTGCTGCTCTGAGTGCAAGAAAAGGTGCAGGTTTTTGATTATCATTTGACTAACCAATTGATGATGCAGGATTCCAAGGTTTGTTTAGAAAAAAAAACCACACTCACAAATTTATTGCAGAACACGAAAACGGCTACACTCAACTTCAGCTAAAACTCAAATGGCCAAAAACCTGTTGTTCACCAAAGATTACAGACATAGCATCAAAGAAAATACAATTTCAATATCGATCAACTACATTCCATAGCCTCATGATGTGCCCACCATTGGATACCTCCAGCCCTGTCCATGGCTCCCATTAGTAGCCAGTATTGTCGTTGCATGGTAGACATTATTTGCAGCATCAAATGCTGTAAATAACCCTTGCCTTTTGCGACCTTGCACTCAAGTGTTTCCTTGTAAGTCACTTTCTATCCTCCTACAGACACTCAAGAACAACACATTCCCTTACACAGCAGCAGATTGCTGCTCACCCCATCTGCAGATCATTTATGTGCATAGAAAATAACAGCAGTCCTGAAACACTTCCCTCAGGTACTCCTGACAATAACCTTTTCTCTTATGAACACTCACCATGCAGAACAACATACTGGGTTCAGTTACTTTAGAAGTCTTCAAGCTATTCACATACCTAGGAACCTATTCCATATGCTCATACCTTTGATAACAGTTTGCAGTGGGGAACCATGCCAAAATGCTTTCTGGGTATCTAATTATTTGGAATCTGCCTGTTGAGTTTCATCCATGGTTTGCAGGATATCATGTGAGAAAAGGACAAGAAGAGTTTTGTATGTGCAATGCATTCTAAAACCATGCTCATTTGTAAACAGAAGTTTTCCTGTCTCTATTCCTACTGAGAATATGTTCAACACTTCTGCAGCAAAATGATGTTAAGGATATTGGTCTTTAATTTCGCAGGTCCGTTCTTTTACCCTTCTTATATACAGGAATCATCTGCACTTTCTTCCAGTCACTTAGGAATTTGCAATGGATGAGAGGTTCGCTATAAATGCAATTTAGTAAGAGGCCAAAGCCATAGACTAGTCTTTGTGAAAGCTAATTGGGGTTCCATCTGATTCTTGTGACTTATTTTAATTTCGACTCTTGCAATTATTTCTCAGTGCCAGTGATGCTTATTTTTGTGCCTGCCAATGCGAGTCTATGTGGTGGTAAAATGACGGTACATTTGTACGATTCTCCTATGTAAAAGATTTCTTAGCTGCAAAATTAAAACTTTGGCTTCCCTTTTGCTGTCTTCTATCACCACACCAGGCTGGTCAATGAGTGACTGGATAGGAACCTTAGACTTGCTTAGCGATGTTATACAGGACCAGAATTTTCTTGGGCTCTCAGCAGGGATGTTGGCAAAGGTATGACGGTGGTAGTTATATGCTAGAGGCATTGACCTTTTTACAGCCGCGTGAGTTTCTACTGACTTTTGCCTGTCATTATTTTTGTGTCATCCTCTGAAAAGAGATTGCAACAATGTTTGCTTTCTCAGCATTTTGCAGACTTCATTGTCAAACCACAATGGGTCATTTTCCTGCTTAACCCAATTACTCGGCAGAACCTTCTCCAGGGGACAATTTACAACCTGTTTAAGGTAGGAAATCAGGTACTGCCAGAAGTAAAGCTCTGAGGGCAGTTCAAGCGTTGTGTTTGGGTTGCTCAGCTGGTAAAACACTTGCATGTTACTGGTAATGGAAAATATCCTGTGTTTAAATCCCGGTCCTGACACAGCTTTAGTTTGCCAGAAAGTTTCATATCAGTGCACACTCTGCTGCAAAGTGACCAATTAATTCTGGAAATCTGGTCCAGGCTGTGGCTAAGCCATGTCTCTGCAATGTCCTTAGTCCAAGCAGCACTTGGGCAGCAAGATTCACAGGAAAGCTTCTGTGAAATTTGGAAAGTATGAGATGACTTACTGGGGGAAGTAAAGCTGTGATGATGAGTCGTGAGACTCAGTTGGGTACCTCATTTGGCTGAGCACTTGCAAACAATAGGCAGAGGTCCTGGATTTGGTTCCTGATATGGC
This sequence comes from Schistocerca gregaria, assembly GCF_023897955.1. Classification (NCBI taxonomy): domain Eukaryota; kingdom Metazoa; phylum Arthropoda; class Insecta; order Orthoptera; family Acrididae; genus Schistocerca; species Schistocerca gregaria. The sequence goes on along the minus strand of NC_064931.1, from coordinate 723,430,212 downwards.
ACACAATTTTAATGTACCTGGAAGTTTCAATACAGTGCACACTCCACGCAAAGCAAAAAATTAATTCTGAAAACGTCACCCAGGCTGTGGCTAAGTAAGGTACCTTAATGTCCATTAAACCAGAAATATGTGTGCACAGCCCTATGAATATTACTTTTGTCATCTTCAAATATGGAAGTGCATACAGCGTACTCCTCATGGGGATTTAGAAGGAAAGGTAAACGTAGTCCCCAAGAATGTTGAAATAAGTGTCCTGTTATTCTGAATGAGTGAGTCCAAGTGAAAATGTGAAAAACACTCCCAAAACTTCAGATAACCATTTTCAGCCTGACTACACCTTGCAGAAACCACAGCTTACATGTCTCATTGGGCCACTGGTGCACTCAGTACCTTGCATCACTTCATAAGAGATGTAACTGTGACTTGACGGATGACGCTACATGTATGCAGGCAGCTACTGTCCAGTTTCTGTGTTGTTGAGGCCCATTAAAGACATGCAGCATTAAGCATCAGTGTGAGGAGTGGTTTTCCACATGGTACTCAATTTAAAATGTCCCTTGCTCAAAGTTAGCTTTAGAAGGTTCACATAAATACTGGCTGCAATAAAGCTGCACTATGCAACAGTAGCAGACCTTGTTGGGTATGAAACCAGTTCTTATTTACAAGTGTGACTGTGATTTTCAGTTCCTGTTAGTTGGGGTCTTTTTACAACCACCATTCCTACACTGTATCAGATGGTTGAGGGTTGTGCACATACAGAAATGCAAAATCTGCTTAGTTGCACCAACAAATCTGACAACTTCACTCATGCAATTGTTTGGGCATGTACAAATGTGATAGTTTCTTTTGTTCACTTTTTCATGTTTGTATGTTGATTCACCTCACTGTGCTGATTCTATACAGCTAACTAGCACATTCAAATCACTTCACTGCCATAAATGAGTCAGAGCAGAAAGTCAAATGACCACCTAATAGCAGTTGTACAACATCTATAACACCCCAAAGTTCCAGAGTGCTCTTTTAAGAGGGCAACTATTATTTTACCATTTTATCACACATTTACAATAACTTTCTGGTAAACCATTAAAATTTAGCCATGGATAAAGTAGAGGATAGTGTTGTCACTGTATATGTGCTGCAGTATTTTTTCTGAAATTACAATAATCATTTCAGTCACTTAATGTTTTTCTAAATGTTAAAAAATATTTCAGGGTACAACAATGTGATCATATATCTATGGTTAAATATTCAAGTGAAATGTAAAAGTATTGAAATTGAGGAATTCTTGTCAATACTGTATTTAATAGTCTATGTGTTACATTAATACTCTGCCACATACCAATAATGAGTAAGTGAGGTCAAATAAAGAACGAGTATTACCAAAAACCAGTTGCAAGCTAAATACATTTTGAAATAGGTAAAATTGTTGCGATATTAAAGAAACTCAGTGCATTTGAAATTATGATATATTCCACCATAAAAGACATTCACCTTCTTCAAGGTACAAGAAGATGCATTATTGACAAAATATGACTTAAACGCCTGCATGTTATATAAGTAGTTCTAAAATTATATAGCATTCTACTCTCCATAAATTTCTGTACCTGGAGAATTAAGAACATGTTCCAAATAGCTTTAATATATTGTAGAGAAGTTAAAAGTGTAGAATGCAAAGTACTTACAAAGTAAAGAATAGGAAGTCCAAGTTGACATGTCAGGAATATTATGGAAATTATAGATTGCTACTCACCTTAAAGATGACATGTTTAGTTGCAGACAGGCGTAACAAAAGGCCTGTTACATATAAGCTTTTGGCCAAAGCCTTCCTCAGAAAAAGAAAATGCATGACCGGAGATAGTAGTCGTGTGTGTGTGTGTGTGTGTGTGTGTGTGTGTGTGTGTGTGTGTGTGTGTGTGTTTTGTGATTGCCTGTGTGAATGTGTGTGCAATTTTTTGTCTGAAGAAGAGTGTGTTAGGAAGCTTATATGTAATAGTCATTTCATCACATCTGTCTGCAACTCAAAATATCATCTATACAGTGAGTAGCAAACTATCCTTTTCATGTTATTTTAAATATTTACAACTGCTGCACAAACCATAACTTCCTGGTGAACAACAACGAAAGCTGTACAAAAGGCCAGATATGGCTTAGGGCGGTCTCTAGTGTGATTCTAAAACCAGTCATTAGACTGAAATATTTACCTAAAAACATCATTTGTTCCTAGGTACACTATCCTCTAGGTACAACCTGCATAGCACAGCATCTTCTTCCTGTCAGTTAAATTTCACATCTGTAGCACGTCATCTTTGTGTTGTAACAATTTTAATGACCATTAGTGTAGTATGATGTGTGTAAGTAAGTATTGTACATTGTCTCAAGATGATGCTTGACTACAATAAAACAGGAATATTATGCATTTTAATATATATGCATCCACATTTTTGTGAAATTTTTTTATAATTTTTAAGTGAAGACATGCTTAAAATTTGGATTTGTGGGTTTTCTGGCTATAGTGATTGACCGCGCACAGAGAACTCAAACTTATTACGATCAGGCACTTTTCTTAAGGTTCGTATAATTACACAAAACACAAGAAAAACAATACAGATACTCACAACATGCACATTGTAACCTAAGTCCTTGAGACCAAACCAAAGAACAATGAGTTCCCAAAGACCGTTTACTCTGCACTTTGCCAGTGGTGGTTACTGGCGGTCGATGGTCACCACAGGGTCCCCCGCCCTGAGAGTGAGGAGCACTGGGGGGAGGACGTGGGCGTCTTCCTGTGTAGTGGTGTTGCTGGATGCCTGCTGGTTGATAGCGGCATGTGCAAAGAGTCCATCCCGTCTGTACAGGGTGGACTAGTGCTGGTATAGTCCACCATCTAGTGGGAGGCACGGACTGGTCAACCTGCACGTGTGAACTGGACTGACACGGAAAATGTTGGTGTTGCACTACTGGTGGAGAGGGTGATGCAAATCTTGAGCAGCCCATCAGTGCTGAACATTTCAGTTATGCCAGCTGTATCCATCCCATTTGGGATACGGACTATGCGCATGATGGTGATATGTGACATGGGTGTGGACTTTCGTGAAGTGTCCTCTATGTGGAGGAGAACACCCTGTGGGGGTACTGGGTGCCAATACTTGTGACGGGGTAATGTCACACGCAACATGTGGTTGGTCCTGAGGTTGTGGATTGTCACACACAGTGCCTGAGTGAAGTGAGGGTAGAGTATCAGCACACACAACCACGGAGTTCCCCATACATCTAGGCTTGGCGCACAAGGGAGTGGGCGATCTGTGTAAGATCTCGTTTGTCACCTGATGGAATAACACTCAACTCGAGACGGTGTGGTACAGATTCCTTGACCATCCAGGCTGCTTTTATGCATTCAAGGGAAACTGTCTGCCGATGGCCACTGATGAGAATGTCCATAGTATTGTCCATGCAAGCCACTACTCGATGCGGGCCAGAGTAAGATGGCTGTAATGCCAGTTTGACTGTGTCATCCCGTAACATAACGAACTTGCAGGAGTCCAGTGCCGAATGCAGAAAGACCCAAGGGCATATATGTGGTCATGGAGGTGGTGTGCAGATCACAGCTATGTGCCTCTGGACACACTCAACTAGAGCAGGGAGATTGGATACATTGACGATTGCTTTGTCGTTGACGAACTCTGCAGCGAGAACTAGGATCTCACAATACAGGAGCTCCACAAGTGAAGCGTGGAGGTCTGTCATGTAAGCTGTGCATATTCCTAACCTAACCCAGGGAAGGGCGTTGGACCACTCACCATCATGGCATATGAGGGCCACTTTCAGAGTCCTGTGCCACCACTCGACCAGTCTGTTGCTCTGTGGGTGGTAAGCTATAGTGCGAAATCTATCCTCCCCACAGAGTGCACAGAGTTTGTTAAACAGCAGGGATTCAAACTGCCTTCCCTGGTCAGTGGTGATGAATGTAGGGCAGCTGAATTGAGCTATCCAGTAGGACATGAATGTGCATGCTACAGAATCTGCTGTGATGCTCTGCAGGGGTATTGCCTCCACCCAATGTGTAATGCTGTCGATGACAGACAGGATATACATGAAACCATCAGACATGGGTAGCGGTCCTATGAAGTTCAGATGCACATGTTGGAAGCAGTGTTTTGGGATGTTGAATTTACCTATATGGGGTTGTGTGTGCCTGCCAAATTTTTCTGCACTGGCACTATAAACAAGCATGTGCCCGTGTATGACAATCCCTCTTCACATCCGGCCACAGAAAGCATTCTGTAACAAGACACATAGTAGCCTTAGCACCAGGATGTGAAAGGTTATGTCACATAGTAAATACTTGGTGACGCAGTGCAGGGTGAACAATAGGTCAGGCAGTGCCCATACACATATCACATCACAGTGGCCAGACCGAGCCCAGTAGGTTGCAGGAAATGATATGGAAGGAAGTATCTGGGTCCTGTCGGTATCATTTTTCTGTAAGTGGGCCAATTCATCGAAATTAATGGGGGACGAAATTCCAGTGATACGTGATAGGTAGTTGGACACCACATTTTCTGAACATTGGATGTAATGGATGTCTGTTGTGTATTGGCAAATTAAGTTCATCTGCTGAAACCTACGTGGGGGAAGGTCAACAGCGGAGTTATGGATAGCCTCCACAAGGACGCGATGGTCTGTGAAAATTGTTATGTTCCTTCCATTGATGTCTGTGCTGAAATATTTTACAGCTTCATATACCACAAGCAATTCTCTGTGAAATGCTGACCATTTACGTTGAGCTGTAGATAGTTTTTAGGAAAAAAAAAAACAGAGGTTTTTTTTTTTTTTATACTTGTTCCATAGATCATGAATACGACACTTCGTAATGATGTGGAACGTGTCAGGTTAATAAAAGATGTCTGTACAAGAAATTACATTACACAAAATATTGCATGACACAAATGATTAAGGTTTTTTTTTCTTAGTTTATATCTAAAAATTCAGCCAATGAGTAGAAGGAGTTGTCATCTAGAAATTCTTTTAATTTATTTTTAAATGTTAGTTGGCTATCTGTCAGGCTTTTGATGCTGTTTGGTAGGTGCCCAAAGACTTTTGTGGCAGCATAATTTACCCCTTTCTGTGCCAAAGTCAGATTTAACCCTGCATAGTGAAGATCATCCTTTCTCCTGGTGTTATAGGTATGCACACTGCTATTACTTTTGAATTGGGTTGGATTATTATCAACAAATTTCATAAGGGAATATATATACTGTGAGGTTACTGTGAGGATCCCTAGATCCTTAAATAGATGTCTGCAGGATGACCATGGGTGGGCTCCAGCAATTATTCTGATTACACGTTTTTGTGCAATGAATACTTTTCTACTCAACGATGAATTACCCCAGAATATGATGCCATACGAAAGCAGTGAATGAAAGTAGGCATAGTAAGCTAATTTACTGAGATTCTTATCACCAAAATTTGCAATAACCCTAATAGCATACGTAGCTGAACTCAGACGTTTCAGCAGACCATCAATGTGTTGCTTCCAGTTTAACCTCTCATCAATGGACACACCTAAAAATTTTGAAAATTCTACCCTAGCTACAGACTTCTGTTCAAATTCTATATTTATTACTGGAGTTGTGCCATTTACTGTACGGAACTGTATATACTAAAGCAGTGGTTGTGCCGTGTCTCTGACATGCTGTTGGAGGACTGCACCAATTGCAAAATCACTTGAATCCACTGTAATAGAGATGCAGGCATCTGGCTAAAGGTGGGTGAGAGTGACACCTTGTGCTAACACTGACTTAAGGTCTTTGAGAGCTCTCACAATGTTGTCAGACCACTGTACTCGGCGATTACCCGAAGTTTGTTTCCCGGCCAATGTGTCAGTCAAAGGGGCTTGAATTGCTGTCGCCATTGGCAGGTTATGATGGAAGAAATTGATTGTTCCTAAAAACCAGTGTAATTCATGAAACAACACTGGGAGAAGTAGATTGTGAATGCAGTCAACCCGCTCCTGAGGGGGGCGTGTACCTTCCAAGGAGATGGTGTAACCCAGAAAAGTGACAGCAGAGTTGAGACTTGTTGTTATTGATCTCGACTCCATTATGTGTCAGTAAGTCATGTATTGTGGCCAGGTGGAGTTTGTGTTCTCTGTCAGAGGAGAAAAAAATGAGTATGTCGTCGAGGTATGTGTAACAATATGTGCAGTTAAACAGAAGTGAGTCTATAAAATGTTACCAAGTTTGGGCTGCGTTTTTGAGACCCTAAGGCATGTAACAAAATTTGTAGAGGCTGAAAGGTGTGATCAACTCTGTCTTTGGTATGTCACTCTGTTACACTCTGTAAATATGCCTTGTGGCAGTCCAAGGCACTGAAGATGCGTGCTCCACTAAGTACTTGCGTGAAGTCTTGTATGTGAGGTATTGGATAATTGTCTAATATGGTCCATGCAGTGAGGTGTCAGACTGTTCTGTTCTTTTTGGGAACTAAATGTACGGGTGAAGACCAGTTACTGTCTGACGGACGAACAATACGTGCCTGCAGAAGTTCCTCCACTGTGGCCTTAGAGAGGCATAGTTTATGTGGCGGCAATCAGTGCATTTTATAACGCACTGGTGGCCTGTCTGTTGTGACAATTTTGTGTGCCATGCCATTCGTGATAGCGTTCAGCTGGGTTGGCAAACTCACTCGGGGACCATTGTGAATGGGAATCGGTAGCACGTGAGAGTCACTAACCTGATGTGCCGGGGAAGCTGTCCACGTCAGTGATGACAAAGTTCTACAATGTGCATCTCCAAATCAGGTGGCGGTGGTGTTGACAGGCATTGCACAATCCGTCATGCCTCGGCGAGGGTTTGTGTAGCTGACGATATGGCGCGGTTCAGTTCAGCACTGCGAGCATGGAGATCGTTGACTGCAGAGCACTTGGACTGAAGCTCGGCAATGGAAGTTGCGAGGCTGTCAACCAGTGAAGAGGACTTGATGAGAGCCGTGGCGAAAGCGTCAGGTAGCTGAGGGAGATGGGGGCTGAGGAGGCGACTAAACACACAGTATGAATGGACGAGGTGTGGTGCAATAATGCAACCAAATGGAGGTCTGGAGATAGTCCAAAGTGAAAAAGGAAGTCAGTGCGTGGGTCTTCTACATCAGCCACATAGAAGGACCAAATGAACTGTTTCCCAGGTATGAGCTCGATAGGTAACTTGGCCAAACTGTTGATGTGAGGTGGTGCTTTATTTGCTACTCAAAGGAACAGTTTGGCTGGTGTCATGTCCTTAACGGTAAATGTGGGAGGTATGACACTAACGTCCACTCCGGTATCGATGAGAAAATACCAATGCAAAACTAAATCCAAGGCGTACAGACATCCTCATGAGGTGGGGAATCAGACAGAATGCAACGTTTATGGGCACCCTTGCATGTACCTGCGAGCCATGGTGCCTACTGCAGCCCGCATGCAGCATTTGGGCAGCAGTTGCGAGCGGTGTCCACCAGCATATGCGTGAGTCAGCTGTACTTGTCTCACCAGCTGAAGTGTCAGGTGAGGGGAAGGCAGGGTGGTCAGGCACTAGCCCGGTTGGGGTGGGGAGAGGCTGGTGCTGGCCTGCTGTTGATTCCCAGTCTTGGCCACTAGACGGCTGCTGTTTTGTGTGCTGTCCATGACAGGCATGTGCCTGGCTTTTACTCCCCTACGGTGGAAGTATATTCACAGGATTACCAACCTCGACGGTATTAGGCACTGTGCTGAGTGGAGGGAAGTGGCGGTGCCGAATAATGGTGTATGCCTGGTCTGTCAGCCGTAGTTTATCCTTGAGTGACACTGCAGTATGTTGAAGTAAATGTAATTGTAATTCTTGCGGCAGGTTCACCAACCATGATGCCCAGAGTGCTACGTTCAACAAGATCTCGGTACTGACCTATGCACACAAGCATCGCCACAGCTGTGAGAGGGTTCTGTCGCCTAAAGTCTCATCATAAATAATGTTGTGAATCATACTTGCTGGTGGACAAGAAATGCGTTCGATGAGTAGAGTGAGGGCAGAGGCGTATTTATTGCTCTTGGGTGAGTTCAGCAACGAGTCACTGATGAGATCAGGGTGGTCGTGCAGGTGTTTCACTAAACACACAAAATGTGTGCTGTCACCCGCAATACCATCTATGTCCAACATGTTGTCCACCAAGGTAAACCACATCACTGGGTTGTCTGGCTGTAATAGTGGCAGCTTCAGAAAATGACCGGGGACCAGTGCTTGTGGGGGTGTAGGAAAGGCATGAATCGTATGGGGATTCTGCGTGGTGTTTGCTGATGCAAACTGTGCCTCAGTGATGGGCAATTTGTTGTGTTGAATGTCCATTAGCTGTGCAGGCGACAGTGATATCACGTCCTTGTAAGCAGGAAACCTGTATTGCCACACAATGTGCACAGCACGGCAGGTGCAGAAGGATCAACGGCTGATGCAGTCGAAATCTCGATTAGAGTCATGAAATCATGATTGAATGCTGAGTGACAGAGTGGAACCATGGCAGGTGCGTTGCCCAAGGTATGCGTGGGGCGGCAGGATGGGTAGGTGTATACATGGCCTGGCGTGGTTGATGCAAGTGGCCCTTTGACCGGCAGACCACTCCGAGGAGGGGGTGGCCATGTATGTGGACCCCAAAACTGGACAGCTGCATGGTCCATGTCGTGTGGTAGAAACTCAGGCAAGGGGTTTCCTGGATCTTGTGCTGGAGGAGCATTCTGTTGAGTGTAGAATGCTGTAGAAGGTGTCCACAACAATGTGTACAGTGCCCAGTGTGGTGTGCCGGCAGAGGTTAGGGTTGTCTGGCCAGTTGAAGAAACACGAGAGATACGAACATTCCCAGTGTATTAAAAGCACATGGGACGAACATTCCCAGTGTATTAGAAGCACATGGGATAAAGAGTTGTGCTTCACAGTTGAATGTCCATTCTGCGGTCATGGCGTCCTGCACTGCTGGAAAAACTGGAGGTTGCAACATTGTCTATTGGTGCAAAACCAGTGATACACAATGAACGTATGCAATGTATTTTTACAAGTTGGGGTCACCAATGTGGGGTTTCTGGCTATACCAACTGACCGTGCACAAAAAACTCCAACTTATTATGATCAGGGCACTTTTATTAAGGTTCATATACCGTATGTAGTCGAATCTAAGCTGCACTTTTTTTCCGGTTTTTGTAATCCAAAAGCCCGCCTGTGGCTTAGAATTGAGTGCAAAGCGGAAGTTCTGAAAAATGTTGGAAGGTCCTGCCACAACTAACTTCTGTCGTCGAATATATGTAGCGCTTCGCAGGCACAAAGATAAATACTGGCACCAAAACCTCTGCATTAGTAAATAAATTTAAAAAAAAAGGTGGAAGAAGAGCTTTTTTTCTCCACCCTGAGTTTCAACCACTGCATTTTCATACATTATCCAACAAAGTAAATACAAAATCTGACTGGCAAGACTGTTTGGGATGTTTGCCAACATGGCCAACTCTGTGTTCTGAATTTTTTCCTACCTGTGAGAAGAGATGGTGGCTAATAGGAACTTTTATGAATTGTGAATCACATGCAGTATTCTCTTCACCATAATAATAATACAAATATAAACAGTTTGCCATGTATTCTTTCGTGTTTGCTGCTATCTCATTTAAATCCTGTCTGCCTAATAAACTACGAAACTGGAGTGAGACAACAGCAAATGCGGAAGAATATACATATCATGTCATGTTTATATTCGTGCAGAATGGAACAAACAACCCATGACACAGTACAGTAACGCATTTCCAGCCTTGAGTGACATAAACACCTATAACAAAAAGGGACTGGCACTTATCAGATCAAAGAAAAATAAGCAATCAATTCAAACCAGACAAAGCACATGAAAAAGGAAGGGTACCCGTATAAATACGGACGGAGCGCCTGACGCATAGCAACGGCTACCTGGTAAAGCTTAACTGCTAAGCTTACAACTCGAACCAAACTACTATAGCTGTATCGTCATTCATTCGACCTAAATTGTGTCTCATATTACAATGCAACAACTTTGTTTCGATTTAGAGGTACAACCTAAAACTTTTCTCTACCCCTGAATTTCGAGTCTCATTTTTCAGATGCAGCTTAGATTTGAGTGTGGCTTAAAATCGAGTAAATACAGTAATTACACAAAACACAAGAAAAACAATACAGAAACTCACAACACACACATCGTAACCTAAGTCCACGAGACCAAACCAAAGAGCAACAAGTCCCCAAAGACTGTTTACTCTGCACTTCGCCAGTGGCAGTTACTAGTGGTCGATGGTTGTCACAGATTTATTCCATCTTCTTGAGACCCATTTCAACCAGAATGTGTGGAAGGTAAATTAAGATCTATTTTTTTTTTGTAAACATGTGTTTTGTGTTTTCAATGCATTACACATTATAGAGTGTCTCCTCATTATGGGTTTGTGGAACAAATTGCACAGATAATGTAATGTAATGTAGAGTAGTGTAATTTGAATGGCATCTACACACATTTACAAAAAAAGATGTGTATGATGCTATATGCCAGCAAAGTGTAATTTGTTATTTATTGCTTATCAGTACATTATCTGTAAAAAGATGTTGGTAAGTTGGTAAAAAATACAGTAAATAATCTTTTGTTTCAAAAAACAAAATTTATCTTTCAGTGTAATCTTCATTCAACACTGAATATTTCATCCAGTCTGAATTAAGTGCTTTTTATTGCCAGAACAGAATTTTTTTTCTCATTCTACATTCCTGCCAAGAACTCTGTGGAGTTAGGAAACAGTAAAAAACCATATGGAGGTAAACTCTGATGAAAAGGGTACTTCAAGAACTATTGTTAACCCTATTACATGCTCACTTTTGATTGTTGTTAAAAGTATTGTGGGAATGGGATGCACATAGAGGTATACAGAATGAACTGTCCCACAAATATCTACACATAAATGTATATTTCCACTGTAGTTGTACACATGTACACAGGAAGAAACATAAATCCAGACTGCTAGAATAACATGGCGGCTCGAATGTCCAATAATCTCAGTCAAAGATCATGTTGTTCATAGTCAATATGACCTATCGACGCCCCCCCCCCCCCCCCCCCCCCCCCCCCCCGCTTCCCACAGTATGGAGTACCTCAGGTGAGTCTTGGCTGGAGACAGTATGGGAATTGATGCTGTTGGTGGTTGCACAAGATGGTAGGCGCATGACCAGGACCTGCACCTCAACCAGGGTGGGGTGCGGTGGCAGAACTTTGGGAGGCAGGTCCACCTCCAAGTTGTTGAGCCAGCAAGAGTGGACGATGCGTCGCCCAGCCCGTGAACAGGCTTGGCAGAACGGTGGATGGTGGGGTGTAGGTGTGGCAAGCCTGGATGCTAACTGAGCTGTCTGGCAAGATGAAGGTGCGAATTGTCGTCAGGTCGCACTCACAAGGAAGGGTGAGGCCATGCGCAACACTGAAGTTTAGCTGGTCATTGGGTGGTGAGGTCGCGGCGTCTGTGAGTAGAATGAGAACTCAGTCATCAAGAGTTACAATTGAAATGTCGTCCACACAGTGTGGGGGTATGTTGCAGAGCAGGGTGACTATGGGAGAGGGTGTCTCCGTAGTGGGTGAGGTAGCACCAAAACCCGCACACAGGGTGGAAGTCGACGTATCCAAGAAACCCGCGAATAATGACAGGGAGGCATTGGGTGAAAAAATTGGCTTGGTGGCCTGAGGAGAAACGTTGTCGGACTCGACAGCAGGAGAGAGACTACCGGGAGAGTCATTAGAATAATCTAACTGAGCCAGCAGGGGGGCACTGTAGTCAGTGTAATGAAACAGTTTGGGGAAAGTCTTTGACGATGGTGTCGAAAGTTGCATCGCCCCACTGGAGGACTTTAAAGGGGCCGAGGTAAGGTGGTTGCAGAGGTTGTCAGAAAAAATCATCTCTCAGCATCACATGGGAGCAAGTGTTGAGAGTGCTTGGCACATAAATGTCTGGCGGGCAGTGGCTGATAGGTGGGTGCAGGCACACATGTTTGAAGTAAGTGCGCATGCGACTTATGAAATCTGTGTAGGGGGGGATTTCTTCAGGTACCTGCTGCTGAATGAGTTCCCTGGTCGGACGAGGTTCTCCCTGAAAGCAAATTCTGAGATAATTCCCTGTAAGTTGGGCCTGAAAGTTGAGTGGACGCCAAGGAGCACACATGGAAAGGCTACGGACCAGAGGCAGTCGTGGCACCTGAGGGCCATTTTCAGAGTGCAGTGCCACTGCTCTACCAACCTGTTGTTTTGTGGGTGGTAGGCTGTGGTATGAATTTTCTTTATGCCACAGATGTTACATAAAATGGTGAACAGGGAAGCCTCACACTGCTGACCCTGGTCGATGGTGATGGTGGTCGGCCAACTGAACCTAGCAATCCCTGAGTAGATGAAACCCTTGGCCATGGTCTCGGCTGTGATGTTAGGTAAATGAACTGCCTCTACCCAGCGGGACATGTGGTCGATTGTGCATAGGATGTGTGGAAGAGGACCGATAAGATGGATATGTACATACCGAAATCGTCCTGGGGAAATGTCGAACCTACCCAATGGTGGGCTGGTGTGGCAGCCGATTTTGTTGCATTGACAGGGGATGCAGCTGCGTGTCCAGGTCTGACAGTCCCGTTTTATATTTTTCCAAATGAAATGCTCAGAGATGATCCATGTAGTGGCGTGGACACCAGGGCGAGCGAGGTTATGCAGCGCATTGAAGTCCTGCCAGTGCAGCGGGGGCGGAAGCAATGGGCGTATGGTACCAGTAGAAGAATTGCACCACACCTCATCCACAACACTGTTGAATTTAACTTTGGTAAACACAAGGGATGTTTGAGGGTCTGCGAAGAGAGCTGAGATTCCTCGTCAGAGGCTTGGGACAGTTGAAAATGTGTGCCCTGACTGGGACTTACATGGCAGATGCTGTATCCATCTGAGCCACCGAGAACACAGAGGATAGTGCGACTGCAGGGACTTATCTCTGGCACGCCTCTTGTGAGACGCACATTCTCAACTTATTGTCCTGCACTATATTCATAGTGCCCCTGCCCTTTATACTCATTATTCATGGCTTTACTGCCGATTCCTGTAAGAGTTTGTGCACTGTTTCTGCATCTGCACAGAAGAAGATGGTCAAATGGCCGGTGAGTCTTATATATGTCCAGATGGCATCTGTTCTACTGGACATGTTTATTAACATGCGGGGTGGCTGCTTGAGAGGTGTGCGTGGTCGCATCACGTGCATGACTGTGATTAGAAACACTGCTTCAAACACAAGGCACTGAACATGGCAAGCGCATCAGGGGTGCGGAGTCTACCGGATGTGAATTGTCACATGTGTTTGGACTAACCTGATGAGTGTTTCAAGCTGGTGTTGTCCAGAGAAGCTCAATTAGGTGGCAGAACTGTGGACTGCAGTTTTAGCAGCGAGTTATGAGCCGCGACAAGCTCACTGCAGGCGTGTGCGATGCGTTGTTTCAGCTCATCATTGTCCCGGCTGATTTGTGCTGCCGAGTTGTATTCTGACAGCAGATTAGTTACACAGGTCACAGTGTCACCCGCAAGGGGGGAGCACTTGCACACTAACTCACATGTCACGAGGGGAGCAGAGCGGAGAACATAAGTGCGGGAGCACAGTATCTGAGTGTTAGTTGGATGGTGTAGCACTGTGCCCCGAACTACTTTCGGAGAGAGTTTGTAATGGGACAAAAAATCCATACTGAGAACTGGTTTATCAATGTTGACAATGTAGAATGTCCATGGAAAACACAGAGAATGAGATAGGTGCACCGTAACTTTGACAGAGCCTGAGGTTTGTAATGTTGATGTGTTGACAGCTTGTAGAAGTTACCTCATCGGTGAAAAAATGGGGGGAGCCATTGATGTAGGTACACTATACACGTCAGAATCAGTGTCTTCTAGGATAGTGAGCCACAACAAAATGTCTCACATATAAACACCTGCTCAGCAGGGTGGACGAGTGGACGGAGTGCAACGTATGAGGATGCCTATGAGGTTCCCCGCAGGACTCGGTGTCTTTTAGGTCCTGCGATCAGCATTTGGGTGCTGGCAAGGTAACCGGCAATTCTTAGCATCCTCACTGAAAACCTTGTGGTGCCAGCAGTATGGATGAGATGTGGTGGTGGTGGTGGTGACTGCAGCAGTGGAGGAGGCTTGTCCTTATCAATTTGTTCTGGCATGGATACCAGCACGTATGGTACATGGGCGATCCTGGAGTGCTTGAACAGTGGAGAGAGCAAGCGGATGGTGCCAGGTGATGTAAAAGGTGTGGAGGTAGAGCGAGCCCTGCCTCTGCTAACAGATGACCGGTAAACTGGAGCAGTTGTGCCAACTAGCAGTGAGTGGTGAGCTGGCTGGTGTTGTTGTAGAAATGAATACAGTTGGTCTGTGATGTGGAGATGAGAGCCGATTGACTTGAAGAACTGCAGTAGAAGGTGGAACTGTAGGTCAGTAGGCAGCTTGGCGGACCACACTGCCCACAGAGTGACGTCCGGCACAATATGCTCACTCACAAGTAACCGAAGGCGGCGCCAGAGTTGTGATGGGGTTCCTCGTACAAGATCTTGATATTTAATTCTTGTTGTGAGGAAGCGAGTCACTCAATGATCATCTTCTTTGTGATCTCATATTTTGGTGAGGGTGGTGGCGAGAGGAGTAGATCGTAAGTTAAATCTGAATGATCATGGAGGTGCGTGACGAGACACAGGAATGTAGAGTTGTCATCAGACACATGATGCAACTCAGAAAGATGCTCAACAAGCACAAACCAAGATATTGGGTCATCCTTGTATATAACCTCCTCCTCACTTATCGACCTTAATGACAGTGAAAAATTAAACCACATGTACGTAATGGAAATTTGGGAAAAGCAATCATCACCGAAGTTAATCTGTCGGTAAAGAGGGAGGAAAGGGTTACATCTAAATGAAATAAAAAATGCAAATTAAACTGGAGGAAATTAATTTTGAAAAAAGGGTAAAGTTAATAAAGAAAGTAAATGTGTGGCCATTACGTTAACAATTAACTAGCGATATTTAGATATTTGAGATTTGGGGGAAATTACGGTTGCCAGTCCTATGGACAATTACTATATTAACTGAAAAAGAAAGGTTATTACACATATAATTAGCACTAGAAGCGTGGCAACTGAAGGTTGACACGTGTAGTGTGAAAACTGAAAGTTTGTCAGAAGTAATAAATTTCACTACACTCTGACTTAATTTAGCAAAAGAATTAATAAAATGGGAAAATTGAAAGTTAATTTAGTGACTGAAATTAATAGTAAGCTTTGTTTCTGAAGCACATCAAAATTCAGTAAAATACGGTTAGTCTTGGGCTACCTCAACAATAATTTCAAAAGCTTTGGCAGAAGACTTGGAGGTGGGGGCGAATGCAGCTTCGGTGTCTCTTGGAAAACCGTCTGGTCCATGATGGGAGAGCCTATACAGCAGGCCGTCATGGTAGGTGCGGATGTGTTTCTGGCAGAAACATCCATAGCAACTGCAGGTTGCATTGTCTTTGATGTGTCACAAAAACACCTCGACGCTGACACAGTCGGTACCGTGGGAACGGAAAACTTGAGCGAAGGGTCTGGGGGGTGAGTATGGAGAATTGTGCACACTAAAATGTGCGTGATTAGTTTGCAAATGAGGCAAATCTGGACCAGGTCATGATTGATTGTGGCCGTGTGCATTTTGTGGCACACGGCACCACAGTAACTGTCGTTGCGGCCTGTTGAGTCAAAGTACGTGTGTGAATGTAGATCGCTTTAGCATTATATGATCAATTGGTAGGTACACAGTTCTGAATGTTGTTCACTTCAAACTTTGCACGTTGGCAGGCACAGTCCAGCAACATGAAACCTGAGTCCATTGTTTGTGTTAGCAGAGTAGCACTCAACTACTGTAGAGCAACAAAGTTTGAGGTTAATGTGGCTGTAGATCGCGAATCGCTGTGAATTAAAGTAGAACCGGTCATTGGCGAAGGAATGAAGAGGTCCAGCTATCGTTGTCGAGCTTCCAAATCTTCGAACAAAGCATTGGGTAAGGCGGCCATGGCAGCGTGCACATAACCTGTTGATGCTACAACACCCGGCATGGTAGTCGAGGAAGACGTGCAAATTTCGGGGTCACCAGTACATGAACAGGATGTGTGTAGAGGTATACTGAATAAACTGTGCCACAAATATCTACACATAAATATATATTTCCACAGTAGTCACACACATGTACACAGCAAGAGACATAAATGCAGAGTGCTAGAATAACATGGCGGCTCGAATGTCCAATCTCAGTCAAAGATCATGTTGTTCATGGTCGATATGACCTATAGATGCCAGAGTATCATGCTTTTCTCAATTTTCCTTCCTTCTTCATATTCAGAGATTTAAAGTTTGCATTCAGCAAACAACAGTGTGTGGTTTATATTCTCAAGTTTTTATGTCCAGCTGCCTGCAAGTACTCTGCTGCTCAATTCATAGAAAGATAAGTTTCCCCTAATTATTACTTTATTACAGTTTAAGTGCATGGTAGAGCTTCGTAGTTTACTGTAAAAGTTGTGTCTTATGTGACAAATGTGGATGTTGCCATAATTAGTACAGAAGAAACGTCTCAAGACCTTGGGGTAATGCTTCCTGTGGGTGATTGTGGCAGGGAAGCCAGTAAAATGTCAGATGAGGCTATTCCATGGAATTGGAAATTATGCCACTGAGACTAGAAAAGTTTGTGACAGGGGAGGAAAATTTGTGACCTGCAGGTTGAATTATAAATGGCGTATTTTGAATTAGATAAGTTGAAGGAGGAAAGAAACACTGGGAGGTGGGAACAGGCGACAAGTAATAGGTAAAATGAGAAAACCTCAGAAATCACATTACAAATTCTGGTTAGCAACCACTTTGACTTGCTATGTGAAACAGGAGAAGAGTCTCAACAAATTTTTGAGCAAAGTAAAGTGTACCAAATTTGTAGGAATGAGTAGGCTAGATTGGTAGAAATTGAAATTGAAAAGTCCTGCTGCTAAGTAGCAGTCACAGGAGGAATGAAGGTCAAATACTACAGGAAAAGCTAGATGTAGACTACCAGGTCATGAGCATCATGAAACCTTGTGGAAGTTTAGCCATGTCACAGAGAACATAGGGCCATTGTGCAGAGACTTTGTTGGAGAGGACAGTTACTCATAGTAGGAGGAGCAGCCAGTGACTTAGAGTATAATATTGTATGTAACCTGAACTAAATAGGAGCAGCAAAACACAAACTCATGTCAGGTTTATCGAGATTTTACAGCACCGCGAGTGGCCCAAGAGTTGACTGGATTGCTTTTGACTGAAACAAAATTTCATATATGTCCTGGGCCTGTTGCTGCAGTTAGGAGATGGTAGGACACATACCATGGGCTTGCACGTGAATAGAAGGGGGAAGGGTAGATTAGCTGAGCATCCTGCAGAAAGTATAAGGGGAACCACAGGCACACAAGAAAAAATCTGTGTTCCCTGGAGTCAGAGAGGCACATTTTTTGGCTTAGAGTCAGCTTACAGACAGACAGTGCTGAGAGAAATTAGAGCAGAACATGGCCATAACATATATAACAGTTAAAAAAAAATTAATTTGTTTCATCAGTAGATTTGGGTGTTGAAAAGCAAGATAGATGAGCTTCTCGTATGACTAAAAGATGTGGAAAATTCTGTGCCTCTCTGAAGACCATGTAACCACAGGTGCAGAGAAGTCAAATATCAAGGATTATAGACTATTATCATTATTGTGTATAGTTAATGTGGGAAAAGGAAGAGTTGCAACATATGTGAAAGTTGGAAACAAAGACAAAAATATTGAAATTGTGGTGTCAACTGAAAATCAAAGTGCCAAGGCACCTGGTGATGGAACTAAAAGTAAACATAGTTACTGCCAGAAGCAATTATGAATGAGACACGGTTGTCAATTATGAATGAGACACGGTTGTATAGATATCCCCAGAAGAGTTTCTATGTGCCACTGCATCAGCATACTTACTTACATCTGAGTCGAGTGGTGCTCGGCCTCCACTCAGCAAGCAACACCAAAGACAACAGCATTGTCACTCTATGGAGCCAGCACTGTAACAAATGCTTTAGAACAGACTGTTGTACTGTGTGAGAAGAAACTAATATCTTGTTCTGTATCAAGCGATATACTGATAGTCAGTGACAGGAATAAATATGCATAACATTTTTGTGGATGTGGATGGTAACAAGTCAAGTATTTCATCTTGTTCATGTTATAATGAAGTGATCTAATATTTTATGTGTTGTAGTATCATCTTGGCCCCTCCAGGAGTAAAGCTACAAACACACTACTGTACAGGCAAGTGTTAATTGATCTGGTACAACAGAAACAATTAGTTTTTAAGTAGATCAGAACCTAAAAGCATGTGCTTATGAGTAGTTACTTCATAATACTTCTATGGTAGTTGTAACAGTCTACAGATGTCCTATAGCAAACTTTCAGCTATATTTCAGTGTACATTTCTTAAAATATTGTTGTTCTTGTTGTGGTCTTCAGTCCAGAGACTGGTTTGATGCAGCTATCCATGCTACTCTATTCTGTACAAGGTTCTTCATCTCCCAGTACCTACTGCAACCTACATCCTTCTGAATCTGTTTAGTGTAATCATCTCTTGGTCTCCCTCTACAATTTTTACCCTCCATGCTGCCCTCCAATACTAAATTGGTATCTCTTGATGCCTCAGATATGCCCTACCAACCGATCCCTTCTTCTAATCAAGTTGTGCCGCAAACTTCTCTTCTCCCCAATCCTATTCAATACCTCCACATTAGTTACGTGATCTACCCATCTAATCTTCAGCATTCTTCTGTAGCACCACATTTTGAAAGTTTCTATTCTCTTCTTGTCCAAACTATTTATTGTCCACATTTCACTTCCATACATGACTACACTCCATACAAATACTTTCAGAAACGACTTCCTGACACTTAAATCTATACTCGATGTTAACAAATTTCTCTTCTTCAGAAACGCTTTCCTTGCCATTGCCAGTCTTCATTTTATATCCTCTCTACTTCATCAGTTATTTTGTTTCCCAAATAGCAATACTCATTTACTACTTTAAGCATCTCATTTCCTAATCTAATTCCTGAAGTACCACCCAATTTAATTAGACTACATTCCATTATTCTCATTTTGCTTTTGTTGATGTTCATCTTCTATCCTCCTTTCAAGACCATGCCCATTCTGTTCAGCTGCTCTTCCAGGTCCTTTGCTGTCTCTGACAGAATTACAATGTAATCAGCAAACCTCAAAGTTTGTATTTCTTCTCCATGGATTTTAATTCCTACTCCAAATTTTTCTTTTCTTTCCCTTACTGCTTGCTCAATATACAAATTGAATAACATTGGGGATAGGCTTCAACCCTGTCTCACTCCCTTCCCAACCACTGCCTCCCTTTCATGTCCCCCGACTCTTATAACGGCCATCTGGTTTCTGTACAAATTGTAAATAGCCTTTTGCTCCCTGTATTTTACCCCTGCCATCTTTAGAATTTGAAAGAGAGTGGACAGGAAAAATGAACTGGAGTTATTATTTGGTTGTTTGAATCAAATTTGAGTAGTCAGTTTTCCGATTCATGTGCAGTAAGATAGTGAGATATGAAATGATAACATTTTTATAAACAGTGCTCAGGCTGAAACAGTTAATGTGTACCCATATGTTAATGGACTATCTGATCATGTCTCACAATTAATGGAAATGAACAATACAACATCTTACAGCCCTGAGGTAGGTTCATACAGAGCAGTGAGGCTTATTAATGAAAAGAGGATACATTGTTTTAAGAGTAAGTTAAAAAGATGTGAAGATGCTAAAACAAGTTCAATTTATTCCATACTAAATTTTTGTCAATATTTGGAAGTAACTTTCCTAAAAGACTAAGCCATAGATAACTAAAGGAAATAAGATCTCATGTAAGAGGAAGAGGGAACATTATACAAAGAACAGAATAAGTCATGATCTGACATTACATGCATAGTACAAAAAATACTGTGATATTTTAAGGAAAATCATTAAAATCTGATGAAAATGTGAATCATGACAAAAATTAATAATACAGATAATTAGATTAAAACTTGTGAGTGTAGATATAGCCATGGAAATTGGACCAATGTTAGTGCTGCACAGCTCACAGTGGGGATCTTACAACCAAGAGACATGCACTTGAAGACTACAAATGGGACTCCACACGCTTCATAACAAGGTATAACCAGTGATGACGTCATGCTCATGCATATGTCTGATGGTAGTGGTTACACTTTTCTCAGCTGTACAGGGTGTTGGCCGCAGTTTCCCCTCAGTCTTCAATGAATGCCGACCTCAATCTTGGCACAGCTCACCAAACAACAGCCTCTGGGTAGCCAGGAGCCAGCTTGGTTTGCTGCCATTGAGTAGTTGTCATACATAGTACTTATGTACTGGTTAATTCTGAGTTCCTTTTCTAAAAATTAAGCATATGTCCCATCAAATCTCCTGTTATATGATTGGTTGCAAATAGATATTAGCATAATATCTTGTTTGATTTGTGACCAATATTTATCCCAACACATTTTCTCAAATTCATATTCAAGCCTTGTACCCCAGTTATAGGCTTTATCTTCCATCTGATTCACCAGGTACGCAGATTTCATTTTATCATTCCAACTTACTGGTAACAGGCAGTAAAAATTACTAATAAAAGCTACAGGATGCAGTTTTTCTCTGGGATAAAATTTTCTGAATTTATAACTGTTAATGAACTCTATCTGTGGGTAATTTTTACTAATTATAGTTGTTAGTCCAGTAGAAACTCCCAATTCCTGCTTCAATTTACTATTCATTACCAGATTAACCATCGCTCTAAAGTTTGTTTACCCCTAGCACTGCTTGGCTTCCTATTTCTACCTTTTTCTCATCTTCATGAACTCTTTCAACTTTCTTCTCTTGACACTGTACAGTCTCACTGGAAGAACTGAAACCACACTATCCTCTAATATTGTTTGCTTTTCGTGAATGTCACCAACTTGACCCTTTTGGAAATTCATCTGCTGCATTAATTCCTTATTCACCTCTGACTGTTCCTCTTTTACCTTTTCTATTGGTTCATTTTTGCCCTTCCATTTTATTACTGTGTTGTTAATTATTCGTTCATGAATTTCCAACTTCTCCTCCAGTTCTATTTTAAACCTTCCTTTGATGCCAACCAATGACAGTGATGATTGCATTTCTTTAAAATTTTCCTTCATGGAATTCATGATTCATTTTTAATGGTGTGTTCTGAATTTTTGCTTTTTTTATCTGACACACTCCCATGTTTCCTGAGATGTCCATTTCCACTCTGTTTCTTACTATCATTTTTGTAGAATTTCCTAATGGAATTCTTGCTATTCCCATGGACATATTATCCTCCTGAATTTGACTTTCAGTTAAAGATTGATTTGAAATACTTCCCTCTTCATAGAATGCACTCTCCTCATCTACTTTTCTCTTTTTTGCTTTATCTATGCGAGAGCATGGTTCCATTTGACCTAATTTTCGTTTCAAAAATGTTACACAATGAGAGACACACTTTCTGATAATATAGAATCACAGGCAGTTTTCTTCACACGCCTTTCTACATCAGCCCTATTTCCAAGAACTTTGCTCAGCTGTCTAGGGCATTGGCCACAGTCTCCACTGAACACTGACCTTGATCTTGGCCAAAGCTCACAGAAAAATGGCCGCTGGGTAGCCTGGAGCCAGCTCTGCTCACCGTCATTAAGGTTGTCACACTGCTGCTGCCCTGTGGTGACAACTCTGCAACTAGCTGCACTCATGTCCATCCAAGCACAGCCAAAGACCTCCAAACTTGCTGCTGCTGCACCATCTTCATGTTAATGTCTGCGACTATGGATCTCCCTACTGGTGACTCATGATACTACAGCAACAGGCCTCACTGAGCACATCTGAGTCACCATAATACGTGTCAATGAAACATCAGGCGACAACTTTAACTAATCTATCACAGTGCAATTAGACACATTTAATTGTCCTATTTGCACTGGCCATGAGTGTCCAACCTAAACTATTTAAATTTTACATGGTCAATAGTACTTCACTGAGTATCGTAAGAATTTCAAACAAATATACAAATTATATCATTCCTCACAATACCACAGTTTACTTTTTTCATTTTTTAAAAAAAATATCACCTCATATCTCTAATCGTAAGACATAGTTTTGTTGAGATAATATCTTTTAATGTTCTCCATGTGTTTACTTTCATGGAACCTCCCATGGGTGATATTCTTCCAGATCCAATATGTTAAGATGTGTTAACCTGAACATTATACAGGCTCTTATATACATAGTGAAATTTCTTTATTTCAGGGTTGTGTTTCTTGGACTGAAAGTGGGTTCGTATTAATACAAGATCATCAACTTGAACCATAATTGGACGAAACATTTAATCAAACTGTTTCTTCTTCAGCTTTCTTGAGGAGAATCTACTCTACTCTTTGCAATTCTTCTTGGGAAGTTATGTTTTCAGCTGACATGTTCTTCAGTACTTCTATTATCAAACAATCTGCCACCACATCCATTAAAATTGCCACCAGAGCATATCTAGTAGAGTTGTAGGGCACATGAGGTATTATATTTTTACAACTGCTCCTCAACTGTGCCCACTTGCTATGTTATTTATGACAGTAGGCCTTACATAGCCTATTAATCTCTTTCATAACTCTTTCTGCCACGTTTGAAGATGCTTTGTACCTAATTATAATGTAGTGGCAACTTCTGCCACTGGATGTATCAGGATGAACAAATGTAGCGGAAAGAGGTAGAAGGCACCGTATTAAGACTCGTCTGAGCTTTCCAAGTGATTTATTGTTTCCAACTACAGTGCCGTGTTCCCCACGGTCTGTGTCACCAGGTCCCGCAATGCTGAGGACATCACTTTGCTCTCTGCGAAATGGCTTGGCATGGAATGCCATGGTCACACTGCCGTGAGTTGGCCTCGTATGCCAGCGGAGTTGCGGTGTCATCAGGATGCCGGCAGTCAACTCAGCGATCTGCATTCCTCCTGACTCAGCACCGCTTGGTGTGAGCCGCAGGTGGCCAGCTGTGTGCTTCTCCGACGATGTGGCTGAGATCACGGTGACAACAAGTGCCTACGATCTGGTGTCTGAATCTGCAGCCCTCGCCTTGGGATGCCTCTGGCGTGTGTTGGAAGCCAGGACGCCTGGTATTGATAACTCACTGCAATCCGGCGCACACCTGGCTGTAACTTGTGGTCAGAATATTGCACAAAACTAACTTTCCCTATCCTAAATGGTGGTGCCACTACAATAAATACAGGTTCTACATTGTGTTGTTTTAGAGAATTTATCCATACTCTGGTAAACTGGCTCTCATTGTCACTCACTATCATCTTTGGCACTCACACACACACACACACACACACACACACACACACACACACACACATTTTTAAAGTAATATTTCAACACCTTTTTAGCCATTTTGCACCCTATTGCATTCCCAAATTGATACAGTTTCACATAGTGTTATTAGATACATTTAACTGTCCTATTTGCGCTGGTCAGGGGTGTCCAATCTAAACTATTTAAAGTTCACGTGGTCAATAGTACTTCACTGTGTGTAGAGGAGTTCATTGAAAATTTAAGCTGATATCTATGTTATATTGTTGGTTACATAATTTTGAAGAGTACAGCAGTTTATTTAGTATTTAAAAATGAATATGAACAGTCACAACTGCAGTAAACCTTTTTTTGGATAAGGTTACCAGTTTCAGTCTGTTTTAGACCATTTTTTTTTTGGTATAAGGTTACCAGTTTCAGTCTGTTTTAGACCATCTTTAGACCCACACCATCCAGCATCATGGAGTGGACCTGAAGATGGTCTAAAACAGACCAAAACTGGCAAACTTATTTAGTTTATTGCATTTGTGACTGTTCACATTCATTCTCAAATTGATGACTGCATTAACATAAACTTGTGGTTTGTATATCTTTCTGGATCCATAAACATTTTATTTTATCTGTTACTACTTTTATGTTGTAATTTAATGTACTGGCACATTCCATGGCCTTGGGAATTCGCTCCTCAATATGGTCCTATGGAACTATATGTGTGAAATGAAATGAAATAGTAGAAAAATAACTCAGTCATTACTAGTAAACAAGTTACACACCCTACTGACTTTGGAAATGTGCCTAACAGGTCCATGGCCATAGTTTTTCTAATTTATTTAGGTGATACTGCATGGCTGTTACCCTTGTGCTGTACTGTTGTTGTTTTGTTTTCCAGCAACTGTCACACATGCATAACATCTTCTCTAATCTGGCCAGATTGAAAAACAACAATCACTTTTTAACTTATTGAGACATTTTGTGGGACCAAAATATCCACAGTTTAGGTCTGTGCCTTTAATAAAATTGTCAATTATTTCCTAAGAAATGCATACTTTCCATTCTTCCTTATCTTCCCATGATCTATGGTACAATACTTCATCACATGTCAAGAAGAAATTCTTCATATGGTTTATCCAACACTATTGTATTTTCTTTTCATTAACTACAATTTTCAGTCTCCATTTTTCTCTCTTCTAATAACCTGTATCCACGATTTTATATTTTTTTCCAAGTGACACTCCCTTTATTTAGTACACTATCATAGATTCTGTGCTCACCTCAGGTACCTCTTCATCTAATCCTAGTGGCAATATTGAAAGGGCATCTGGAACTACTTGTTTACTTTCTGTGACATATTGTGCCTGAAAATCAAATTATGGCAATGCTAACATCCAGCTGGTTAACCTCCCATGTCTCAATTTAGTTGCCAGTAAAAATGACAGAGCTTTGTGTTTAGTCACCGCAGTTGATTTTCAACCTGCCAGATAGTACATACATATTTCAAATCTGAATACTACAGCTAATCCTTCTTTTTCCATTAGCAAGTACTTCTTTTCACAGCTGTTTAACATCCTATTAATGAAAGCAATGCTCTTTATTACTTCCTCTCCATTTTCTTCTTCCTTATGGTACAAGTGGATTCCCAGACCGCAATCCAAAGCATCGCATGATAAATAGGACATCTTCCCAGGCCTGGATGAGCCAATATTGGAGCATTAAGTAGCCCCTCTTTGATTTTCTGAAATTCTTCAGTACACATGTCAGACCATGACAAGATGTTATTCTTCTTCAGCAATTCATGCAGTATTGCACAGTTCAGTATTTGGTTATTTAGAAACAGTCTATAAAATTCACACGGTCTGAGGAAACTCTTCAACTGTTTTCTATTCCTTGGTAATGGAAACTCCTTAATTGCTTCTATTTTGTCTCAATTAGGCTTTATCCCATTATGTCCAATCACGTGTCCTAAATATTGTATTTCTTATCTTCCAAATTATGATTTTTAAAAATTTAATCAAGCTCTTGCAGTTCCACATCTCTCAAATACTTCTCATAATGTTTGTAAATGTTTCTTACCGTGTTTTCTGGCTATTAGTATATCATCAAAATACACTGTTACTCTCTTCAATAATTCTTCACCCAATATCCTGTGCAGTGTCAGTAATAAATGCCAAAACAGATACATTGAACTCAAAAGGTAACACTTACAGTCAGGAACAAGGTCCTTTGTATAAAAATGCTGTGAACAGCATTGATTCAAGATGCAGCAACACTTGATGGCAGCCCAATGCGAAATCTAGGCTCATAAAAAATTGTTTCCCTTTAAAACTTTAAAATATCTCTTCTATATTTAGGGGTCAGTTTTTTTCAGATTCAAATGCCTGATTTGTTCAACTTGCATCTAAAACCAAGTGAACCCTTCAATTTTTTTAATGATTATGATCAAAGGGCTGTTAAATTGACTCCTGGCTCATTTGATGACTCCAGATGACAATATGCTTTGTAGTTCTTTTTTGATTGCTTCCTTCCTTGCCCAAGGTATTTTATTTGGAGGCACAAAACATGGTTTGAGTGGTTTTATTTTGAACAGATAGGGTGGTCCTTTTATGGCCCTTGGTTTTTGACTGAATACCTCTTTAAGTTTATAAGTCAACTTGAACAATTTTTTACTTCTCTAGGTACCAATTTGCAATGCCATTAATTTTCAAATGCTCTTCATGTGGGTTAAGTTCATATTGTTCCTCTGATATCTTTAAATTTTTAATTGTTTGACCTCACAAGCCTCTGACACATTGTTTTCACATCCTTCCATTTCAACTACTTTGGAGATTCATGAAAATCTACTGTAAATTGCCATCCTCTTTGTAAACTGAATTTTCTTGACTCCACCACCTTCTCTTATTCTCACCTCATTCCTTCCATAATCTGTTTCCACTCCCTGCTTAAAGAGCCTATCTGATCCAATAATAAATACCTCCTGTAACCCCAGTAGCATCATGGCATCCGCTTCATACATTTCTCCATCTATTTTAACTTCTAACATGAACTGACAGTTAATTGGTTTACTAGGTTCTCCCTCAGGTCCTTTAATTTTAAAACTTGGTATTTCTCCACTCTATGCTAATAATGTGTTGTAAACATTGCTGGCTATTGTGCACAACTGACTCCCAGAGTCAATCAGCATTCTCTTTTTTTTCCAAAGATTTCATGACCAATACCCTTACTGCCTTAGCATTGTCAATTACCTCTTCTTCTGTCAAATCTTCTTGGTCATCTCTTAATTGGTCTTTTGCTATTATGAAAATTTTGCCAGTCTCATTCACACTTGAATGTTGCAGTACTGCTTTGTCCATTTCAGGCCAGACTCCACATGAAACTACAGTCAGTTTTCCATGTGATTACCTGCAAAAGGTTCTGCTCTTCTTGTTCTCTCCCAGGTATCACATTCATTTCCATGTGCATTGTTCTCATCTTTCCCCCATCTGTGGTGTCTGACTCTCATTGCCTCTGTATCTGTAGCCACCTCGTCCTCTACTGTGTGTCCTCCAAACTTCAATTCTTCACTCCATTTCACACTGTCCTTCTGGCTGTTGCCTAGTGTATCAAAATGTTCTCCAAACAATTCCCCTTGTCACTCTTCTCTCTCCAGTTGGGTGAATATCATCGTTGCTCTGCAGTAATATTTTGTGGTCAACACAGTCAAAAGCCTTTGTTAAATCAAAGAAAACACCTAGCTTTTGCAACCTTTTTTTTAATCCATCCAAAACCTCACAGGTAAAAGAGAATATAGCATTTTCAGTTGTTAAACCATTTCTAAAACCAAACTGAACATTTGACAGCAAATTATGTGAATTTAAATGCTCCAGTAACCTTGTATATACAACCTTCTTGATAACTTTAGCAAACACCGATGGCATAGAAATAGGTCTAAAATTGTCAACATTATGAATGTCTCCCTTTTTATAAAGTGGCTTCACTACCGAGTTCTTTAATTGGTCAGGAAACCGACCACTCCTAAAAAGTTACAGATATGGCTAAGTACTGGGCTAACATACATAGAACAATACTTCAGTATTCTGCTAGATATCCACAAGAGTTCTTGGTCTTTCGTGATTTAATTATTAACTAAATCTCCCTCTTGTCAGTATCATGGAGGAGCATTTCAGATAACAGTCTCGGAACACTTTTTTCTAAGAGTGCTATATGATTCCCTGTTGGGACTAGGTTTCTATTTAGTTCACCTACTGTTTTCAGAAAGTGATTATTAAGTACTGTACATATATGCGACTTATCAGTAACACGGACATTCCCACTAAGCACTGATTCTATATCCTCGACCTGTCTCTGCAGACCAGCCACTTCCTTTACGACTGACCATATGGTTTTAATTTTATCCTGAGACTTAGCTGTTCTATCTGCATACCTTCCTAATAACATTTTTAAGCACCTTACAATACTGTTTGTAGTGGGCTGCTGCATTTAGATTGTGACTGTTTCTAACATTTTGATATAACTTCCACTTTGTTCTACACGATATTCTTATCCCTCTAGTCAGCCATCCAGGCTGCCTGTTTGTGGCAGTACCCTGTTTTGAACATTCTAATGGAAAGCAACTTTCAAAGAGCATGAGAAAAGTCTTGAGAAAACCATTATATTTATCGTCTACTGTACCAGCACTATAAACATCTTGCCACTCTTGTTCCCTGATAATGTTTACAAAGGTCTCTACAGTAACTGGATCAGCTTTCCTAAACAGCTGATGACTATATTTAACACATGTTGCAGCACAAAAATCTTTTAGAGTTAAAATTTGTGCATCATGATCTGAAAGGCCATTCACCTTTTTGCTAACAGAATGCCCTTTTAGTAATGAGAAATGAACAAAAATGTTGTCTATGCTTGTTCTACTGTTCCCTTGCTCTCTCGTTGGAAAGAATACGGTTTGCATAAGATTATATGAATTAAGGAGGTCTACCAGCATCCTATTCCTTGCACAATCACTTATACAATTAATATTGAAGTCACCACATATAACTAACTTTTTGTATTTCCTATAAAGTGAACCAAGAACCTCCTCTAGCTTTTGCAAAAATGCTCTGAAATTGGAGTCTGGGGATCTATAAATAACAACAGTTAGAAGCTTAGCTCCATTAAATTTAACCACACCTGCACAACATTCAAACACCTTTTCAATGCAGTACTTTGAAACATCAATTGACTCAAATGGGATGCTGTTTTTCACATACATGGCTACTCCCCCACACCGCAAAGAGCTCCTTGAAAAGCTGCTAGCCAACCTGTTTCCTGGTAAAGGAAGCCTCTGAATTATCTCCTTATTTAAGAAGTGTTCAGATATACCAATAATTTCAGACTCAACATCTATAAGCAGTTCACTAACTTTATCTGTAATACCTTGTATATTTTGATGAAATATACTAATTCCCTCATTACTCAGATACCTAAGCTTTGTCAAAAGTGGTTCCTTTGTTAGAGAGACTTCCCTTAAGCAGGAATACCTAACAGCTGACTCCAATCTAAAAAAGGTGCAGCTCTAACACCCACTACTGCAGGAATTTTCCCATGAGTGATCCCACCCACCGCACCTATGCTGTCACCTATAAGCTTTGCCAACCTCCCCTTCCCATACCTGTTGAAGTGCAGGCCGTGTCTAGTGAAACCCGTCCTGCTGATAGACTCCACCGACACCACTGAAATGTGACCCATGCTTTCTGTCATCAGTGCACCCCAAAATCTCATGTTATTACGCCTGACGGCTGTATTAAGATGAGGCCGATCGTGACGCTGAAACAGTTCCACGAAATGCACATTCATGTTGCCAGTCTGACTGGCTATCTTTTCCAGCTCACCATCTGTGTCATACTCTCCATCCCTATCAATACTGTTACCAGCCCCACCCACAGTCACTACCTGATCCTCTTTAGTAAAATCCCTACATAACCCCCCCCCCCCCCCCCCCCCCCCCCTATGTTAACAGTCACCTGAGCCAATCCTGCATTAGGCTTCACAATGCTGGTGACCTGGTACTCACTCCCCAGCACTTCCTGCAACTTCTGACATACACCTCTGCCATGAGAACTACCTAACAGCAGAACCTTCTTCTTCCTCTTTGACTTTGCAACTGTTCTAGCCACCATAACTACTGAGGTCTGCTGCATACTTCCTACATCTACAGCTACTAGAAATTCCTCTCCACTAGACTCTGACAGTTGGTCATATCTATTGTAAACACCAATAGTAAAACTATCTGAAAATCTTCTTCTCCTAGCAGATCTCTTGCCATTCCCATCACAATGGTATTTTTCTAAAAAAATATTTTTATGTCTGTGAGTACTGAGGCCTATATACAGTACGTTACTGCTTGTCATACAGCTTTATAACAAACACTGTTCTTTGATAAGTAGCCATTAGAACATTTTATTCCCTGTATTTAGATACTGCTGTCTCATGGGCCCCTACCACCATGGCACAGCGTGTCCCCAGGTTGCGGATAGGGGATACGGCCTTCAGATATGAAGGCTAGCTGCGAATACAAAAAATAAGCAGTCGCGGGTAGCCGGTGGGGAGTAGGCGATGATGTGATTAACCATCCCTGTTTCTTCTTCTCTCACTATCAAATCTATTCATCAAGAATCAGCAACATTAATGGGCATGGGTCCCTCTGAAGTAAAATATTCCGGAGGTAAACTAGGTTCCCATTCAGATCTCCGGGCGAAACATACTTCGAAGAGATTCAGACCAAAAGGAACTTTCAGGTTGGGAACATGGAACGTTAAAAGTTTGAACAGGCAAGGAACATTCCAGATATTATTAGACGAATTAGATAGATACGATGTAGACATTACTGCTATTCAAGAAACTCGGTGGCAGGGGGAGGGTAGCATAAAGAGGAGTAACTATACATTTTTCTATGGAGGTGCGGAAGCTCACAGTTTCGGAACAGGTTTCACAGTACAGAGAAAAGAGCTTCATGCAATCACAGATATAAGGTTCATTAGTGACCAACTATCAGTTATAGTGTTGTCCGGCAGGTGGAATAGACTAGTAGTAATTGATGTACACGCGCCAACTGAGGACACTAAAGAGGTTGTTAAAGACGGCTTTTATGAAGAACGAGATCAACTGTGGGAGGAGATCTCCTTGTATGATACAAAATTAATCATAGGTGATTTTAACGCGAAGATAGGGAAGGAGGAAGCATTCCAGCCTACAATTGGGAAAGAAAGTTTGCATAATATTTCGAATGATAATGGCACAAGGGTGGTTTATTTTGCTGTTTCAAAAGACATGATTGTTGAGAGCACATATTTCAAAAGGAAGTACATTCATAAAGCAACATGGGCCTCTCCGGATGGACACACCCGAAACCAAATTGATCATGTTCTTGTAGATCGGAGAAAATGTTAGGACTTTCAGGGGAGCAGACTGCGATTCTGATCATTTTCTTGTAGTTGCCCAAGTTCACCAATGGCTATCTACAGCAACATCAAGATGTCACAATGCAGAACTTGTTAGGTTCGACACTGACAAGCTAAATGATGAAAACTTTAGAAGAAGGTACATGATAGAAATTTCAAATAGGTTTGATGCTCTCAGGACACACAAAGATCAAGACGAGGATGTAAATAAACAGTGGATCACTGTGAGGAATAATATCAAAGAGGCAGCGAAAGTTGCAATAGGTGCAATTAAGAAGAACAGGAGGAAACCATGGTTTGATGAGGAATGCAAGAAATTGGTAGAGGAAAGGAGAAAAGCGCGATTAGATTGGGATAGAAAGGGAGACAGAAAATGAGAGGAGTTCTTGAACTTGAGAAGGAAAGTTGGTCATAGGCTACGGGCAAAGAAGAGGGATTATTTGAACAATCAAATTACAAAAATGGAAACAAACAGTAAAACAAAAAAAAAAAAAAAAAAACATTAGGGAACTTTACCTAGACATAAATGGGTATAGGAAGGGCTTCAAGGCTAGGACAAATTGACTTCGAGGGGATGCTGGGGGAATACTGACAGACCCCAGTGCTATATTAAGTAAATGGAGGGTGTATTTTGAGCATCCATTAAATGTACACCAGAAAGCAGGAAATTAGCAGGCATACAAAATACATACAGCAGAACCCCATATACCTGAGCCAACGTTAAAGGAAGTAAGAGATGCAATCAACAAATTGAAAAACCATAAAGCACCAGGATCAGATTGCATAACTGCAGAATTAGTTAAAAATGGGCGACAGAAATTGGTGGAAGTAGTTCAGAAAGTGATAACTAAAGTATGGAACTCAGAGATGATACCTGAAGAGTGGCAGGAGTCAATTCTGATCCCAATTTTTAAGAAAGGTGACAAAATGGATTGTAGTAATTATAGAGGGATTTTGCTATTAGCAGTATGTTCCAAAATTTTCTCGAGTATTCTGCTAAGCAGGCTTACACCATATGCAGATGAAATTGAGGGGGGATTACCAAGCTGGCTTTCGGAGGAACAGATCCACTATAGACCAAATATTCACCCTGCGTCAGATTTTGGAAAAGAAATGGGAATACAATAAACCAGTTCATAATCTTTTCATAGATTTTACAAAAGTATATGATTCAGTATTGCAGTCAAAATTGTACAAAATTCTTTTGTAACTTGGAATACCAAAGAAGTATGTTAGACTTATAGAAGTAGAAGCGAGTTTGAAAAACACAAAAGGTAGAGTACGCTTGGGGAAATTGGAGTCAGGAGAATTTGTAATAAAGAACGGACTTAAGCGGGAAGATGCCCTGTCTCCACTGCTTTTTAATTTAGTCCTAGAATATATTGTATGAATGGCAGCAGATAATTCAGAGGGTGTGGAGTTAAATGGAAATATTAAGATGTTAGGGTATGCAGATGATCTAAACATCATTAGCGATAGGAAAGAATTGGTAACAGCAACTGCAAATGCGTTAATCAAGGCTAGTGTAGATGTAGGTCTAAGGATAAGTGAAGACAAAACTAAATACCTGGTTACTACTAGAATGCCAACAGCAGTAGATCAGGAAATATTGAGAGTTGGAGACATGCAGTTTGAAAAAGTGAACACATTTAAGTATCTAGGCGTGGACATCACTTTGAGAAATGAGATTGAATCCAAACTGAAGAAGAGGTTCACCAACTCTATTCAAGCCCTGACATAATCAGTATTATTAAATCATGTAGGCTACAATGGGCGGGTCACGTAGCTCGAATGGATGAGGGCAGGGCAGTGCGCAGAGTACTGATAGGGCACCTAGAATGAAAACGCCCTGTGGGGAGACCGAGGCATAGATGGGAGGACAATGTGAAGGCTGATTTGAGGAGCCTAGGTATTGAAGGTGAATGGAAGGAAATAGCTCAAGACAGAGTCAGATGGCGAAAATACATTACTGTGGTAATGGACTCTTGAGTCCGGTACGACCAGTGTGTGTGTGTGTGTGTGTGTGTGTGTGTGTGTGTGTGTGTGTGTGTGTGTGTGTGTGTGTGTTTAGATACTGACATATTTTATAGAAAAGCGGCTAATTAGGTATGTTTTTAAATTTCTTTTGAACTGTTAGGGATTCCCAGTTTCTTGCTTAATGTTAGATGGGAGCTTATTGCATAGCTGATGTTTATCTGCTAGTAGTAGTTTAGTATTGACTTGATCACAATGGTATTTCTCTAAAAAATATTTTTATGTCTGTGAGTACTGAGCCCTTTATACAGTACGTTACTGCTTGTCATACACTTTATAACAAACACTGTTCTTTGATAAGTATGCCTTCATTCTGAATTGGGCAAAGAGAAAAAGTATACATGATGGTTATTTTTGAGCTTTGTATTGTGAATGCATATATCACAGCTCTACATCTACATCTACATAGATCGCAAGCAAATGTACAGTATGTGGCGGAGGGTACCTTGTACCACTAACAGCCATTACCTTTCCTGTTCCACTTGCAAATAGAGTGAGGGAAAAATGGCTGTCTACATGCCTCAATAAGAGCCCTAATTTCTCATATCTTATCTATGTGGTACTTACACAAAATGTCTTTCTTCAGTTCGACCTGGCACAGATTCCAAACACTCAAGCAGCACTCAAGAATAGGTCACACCCGCATTCTATATGTGGTCTCTTTACAGGTGTACCACTCTTTCCTAAAATTCTCACAACAAAACCAAAGTTGACTATTTGCCTCTCCTACCAGAGTTCTCACATGCTCATTCCATTTCATATCACTTTGCAACATTACACCCAGATATCTAAACAACTTGACTGTGTCAAGCAGGACACTAGTAATACTGTATCAGAAGGTTTGTTTTTCCTACCCATCTGCATTAACCTATGTTTTTATACATTTAGAGCTATCTGTCATTCATTACAGCAACTGGAAATTTTGTCCAAGGTGTCCTGAATCTTCCTACAGTCACTCAACTTTGACACCTTACTGTACATTACAGCATCACCAGCAAACAATTACAGATTGCTGCTCAGCCTGTTCACCAAACATTTTTGTACATAGAGAACAACAGCAGCCCTATTGCACTTCCCAGGGGCCCTAACAATGAACTCTTGTCTCTGATGGACACTTGTCTTTGAGGAAAACATCCTGGGTTCTATTGCTTAAGAAGTCTTCAAGCCACTCACATATCTGTGAACCTATTCCATGTGCTCGTACCTTCATTAACAGCCTGCAATGGGACACTGTGTCAAATGCTTTCCAGAAACCTTGAAATCTGGAGTTTACCTGTTGCTCTTACACTACTGGCCATTAAAATTGCTACACCAAGAAGAGAGGCAGATGATAAACAGGTATTCATTGGACAAATATATTATATTGGAACTGACACGTGATTACATTTTCACACAATTTGGGTGCATAGATCCTGGGAAATCAGTACCCATAACAACCACCTCTGGCAGTAATAACGGCCTTGATATACCTGGGCATTGAGTCAAACAGAGCTTGGATGGTGTGTGCAGGTACAGCTGCCCATGCAGCTTCAACACGATACCATAGTTTATCAAGAGTAGTGACTGGCGTATTGTGACGAGCCAGTTGCTTGGCCACCATTGACCAGACATTTTCAGTTGGTGAGAGATCTGGAGAATGTGCTGGCCAGGACAGCAGTTGAACATTTTATGTATCCAGAAAGGCCCATACAGGACCTGCAACATGCGGTCATGCATTATCCTGCTGAAATGTAGGGTTTCGCAGGGATCAAATGAAGGGTAGAGCCACGGGTCGTAACACATCTGAAATGTAAAGTCCACTGTTCAAAGTGCCGTCAATGTGAACAAGGGGTGACTGAGACGTGTAAGCAATGGCACCCCATACCATCACGCCGGGTGATACGCCAGTATGGCAATGACGAATATACGCTTCCAATATGCATTCACCGTGATGTTGCCAAACACAGATGCGACCATCTTGATGCTGTAAACAGAACCTGTATTCATCCAAAAAACTGACATTTTGCCATTCATGCACCCAGGTTAGTCTTTGAGTACACCATCACAGGCGCTCCTGTCTGTGATGCAGCATCAAGGGTAACCGCAGCCATGGTCTCTGAGCTGATGGTCCATGCTGCTGCAAACGTCATTGAACTGTTTGTACAGATGGTTGTTGTCTTGCAAACATTCCCATTTGTTGACTCAGAGATCGAGATGTGGCTGCATGATCTGTTACAGCAATGCAGATAACATGCCTGTCATCTCAGCCGTTAGTGATATGAGACCATTGGGATCCAGCACGGCGTTCCGTATTACCCTCCTGAACCCACCGATTCCATATTCTGCTAACAGTCATTGGATCTTGACCGATGTGAGCAGCAATGTCATGATACGATAAACCGCAATTGCGATAGGCTACAATCCGACCATTACCAAAGTCGGAAATGTGATGGTATGCATTTCTCCTCGTTACACGAGGCATCACAACAACGTTTCACCAGGCAACACTGGTCAACTGCTGTTTGTGTATGAGAAATCGTTTGGAAACTTTCCTTATGTCAGCACATTGTAGGTGTTGCCACCAGTGCCACCCTTCTGTGAATGCTCTGAAAAGCTAATCATTTGCATATCACAGCATCTTCTTCCTGTCAGTTAAATTTCACGTCTGTTGCATGCCATATTCATGGTGTAACAATTTTAATGGCCAGTAGTGTATAATCTTACCCTCCCACACATCACTATAAAATTCATTGTTTTAGTATCCTCACTATTTTCAAAAGCTTCGAGAGGAGTAAGATATACAAAATGATAACTTTTTACTTACCTTGATTATATCATTGTTGTTGTTGTTGTTGCTGCCTCAAAATCTTTTTGTGTCTAGGAGTACATTCATGCTTTAGAAAATTTTGATTTAACATTGTGAGTTCTTGTTGCACTAAATAACTGATGAAGATTTGCCTGTTGCTATAAATATCTTTTTATTTTATCCCATTCTTCTATACCACTTCACAATCTCTATTTTTGTGACACCACAAATTACATTAGTAAAGACAAGATTAGCAAAACTACCATCTGAGGCATGCCCACCACGCCTTACATTCTGCACTACTAACCCCATTCCAAAGAGCTTACAAAACAAAATGGTTTACAAACTTTCTTTTATTTTATAATTGAGTCCAGACATAAATTTAATAATTAGTGTTAGATTGTGCAATTAATAATATTAATTTTAAGTATGCCACAAATTTTGTAATTTCGGTTATTCTTAATAGAAGAGTAATTTTAACTGTTAGTACATATCGATTGTAATATATTAATTTCTTTTTTATACATTTTAGCCTAAAATATAATACATCATATACAAAATCATATGAATTCTTTTAGTGAAACAGCTATGCAAGAATAGATATTATACATGGTATTGGTCATCTCTATAAGAAAGGTAATGTTAGAGAAGGATGATTCATTACCCTCTTCATTCACACTTCCCAGTACATCATGTGAGAAAAGGGCAAGATGAGTTTCACACAAGCAATACTTTCTAAAATCATACTGCTTCATAGACCTAAGTTTCTCAGTCTGTGGAAAGTTTATTATATGCAAACTGAGAATTCTGCAGCAAACCTTTTTAAATACTGGAGTCACCTGCACTTCTGTCCTATCTCTTGGGACTTGTGCTGACTAAGAGATTCTTGGTAGTTATGCAGTAGGTAAGGGGCCAACGGTGTAGAGCACTCTTTTTAAAATATAATTGGAAATCCATCTGGACCTAGTGATTTATGTACTTTCAAATCTTGCAGGAGTTCCTCTATGCCAGGGATGCTTATTACTATGTCATTCATACAGGAGTCTGTCCAATGTTCAAATAACTGTATGTTTTATAAGTCTTCTGTCTGTACAATTTCTTCAACATGAAATTTAAAATTTCAGCTTTCATGTTGCTGTCTTCAACTGCCTCAACAGACTTGTCAACAAGGAAATGAATTGAATCCATAGACCTGCTAAGTGCTTTTATATCAGATCAAAATCTTCTTGGATTCTCTTCCAGATCTTTTACTAAGGGGTGATGGTGGTATGTGTTGTATGCTTTGCATGTATATCTTTTCAGAGACACATGAATCTCTACTAACTTTTGCTTCTCATCATTTGTGCATTACCTTTTGAACTGAGAGTGCAACAGCCTCTACTTCCTCAGCATCCACCAAATTTCGTTATTAAACTGTGGTGGTCTTTTCCATCCTTTATCAATTTACTAGGCACATAACCCTCCATACCAGGATTGACAATCTGCTTAAACTTTGCCCATAATTCCTCTACATCCATCTTACTGGAATTGAGTGATGTCAATTCAATGTTTAAGTAAGATGCTAACAACTTCTTATCTGCTCTATCTAACAGAAACACTCTCCTTGCCTTCTTGCCTGATTTATTGACTTTCATAGTCATTGTTCCTATAATGACATCATGATCACTAGCCCCATTTTTATACTGACATTATTGAAAATGTCTGGTGTATTTGTAGGTGCAAGGTCTAAGATATTTCCATTGCATGTGGGCTGCAGAGCTAGCTGCTCAAGACAGTTTTCTGAAAACAGTTCAAAAGTATCTTGCATGATTCTTTGACTGTACCCCCAGTCTATATTTGGTATGTTACAGTTGCCTCCAATTACTATTGCATGATCTGAGTATTTACATGCTATTGACAATAGACTTTCTTTGAATGACTCTAGGACAGTCACAGTGGAATTAGGTGTCTGGTAAAAACATCTAACAATTAACTACACCTGTTATACACAACCAGATAACTTCACTGTCACACTCAACTTCGACCTGAATAGAGACAATATTTTTGTCAACTGCAATGAACAGTCCCCTCCTACTGCCTCTAATCTATCTTTCTGATATATGTTCCACAACTTGCTAGACATCTCAGAGCTTTCCACTTCAGGTTTCAGCCAGCTTTCAGTTCCAAGAATAATTTAAGCATGAGAACTTTCTTGGAGGGCGGTAAATTTGGGAACTTTATTAGAAATATTTTGACAGTTTATTGATAAAATTATGACAGTCAAAGTGTAACAATATTATGAAAAGGAAAGTTGCATTACTCCCTGGATTTTCCCTTTTTTGACAGTCAAAGTGTCTTTATTCTGAATGCTGTTTGACTTCCCTTGCTATGTATTGACTTGTGAGTGTTCATCAGATCACCTCAAAATAACATATAGCCTAGAAGGTCCTCATGTGCACTTACACTCAACAAGTACCCCACTATCCAAGTGTC
The DNA here is from genome assembly GCF_023897955.1 of Schistocerca gregaria. Lineage (NCBI taxonomy): Eukaryota > Metazoa > Arthropoda > Insecta > Orthoptera > Acrididae > Schistocerca > Schistocerca gregaria. Next base: position 723,392,012 of record NC_064931.1, on the reverse strand, counting down.
TGCTTCCTTCATGTAATGCACACCTGACCTATCAAGGGGAGTCCTACAAATCCCCACATCATAATGCAGCTCTAGAAATCTGCAGCCAACACTGTCATAGAGTTGATGAAACCATTGTTTGAGACCCTCCACTTGACTTCAACCCAAAAAGCCTGAATCACCTCTGGAAACAATACTGCAAATTGCGAGCTCTGCTTGCATGAGGGCAGCAGTCTTCACCACCTCTGCCAGCCACCTGTATGAACTGAGGATGGCTTCAGTACTCACGTGACAGGTGTTGTTGGTGCTGATGCGAGCCATGGCTTGCAGACAACTGCACTCTGCATGCTCAATATCCATAGGCAAGGCTGTCTTCACATTTATTTCCATTCGTAAGTTATAAATGTGTAAAGTTAGTGTTTTGATTAGAGTGCTGGATGTTGTGAAATATAGGTTTAAGTGGTATTTGAAATTATTGAAGTGCTGCATAAATGTTTTATTAAGAGGTCACAAACTGACTGCAAAGATTTATAGAATGTTATAATATATGTATTTGTGTGAAATTATTGTATTAATTTTAAATGGTGGTCAGAGTGAAAGTATTTTCATTGAGTCAAGTAGTGGTCATGTAAATAAGCTTTTACATTAATGGTATAAAGGTTTTTATGAATAGTATTGCTATAAATATTTGGGCTTTAGAGCAGTTGTGTACAGCCATCCCTGATGATGACAGTTAGCTAAGCTGAAAGCTGTAGGCTGTACACTGCCCACACTGTTGGCATGTTCTACAGTATTGGATATTTTTATCTCATGAGCATGACATGACATTAGCAGAATAGATGAGTCCAATGAGTGAAGTCATAAAGATTGATACAGCTGATTCATGAAAACGTAGAGGACTGATCTTGGGGCATGCATGGTGAAGTACCTGTTGTCATGGTGTGATGTTCACCTGCTTTATTTCTTTGTTGTTAGTCCTCAGTGTCAATGTACTGCATTGCTATACTGGCTGAAGAATTGGGGGGGGGGGGGGGGAATTTGCACAATTATATGGCCAGTTCACTATTGGTAAATGTTTATAAGCTTCATTAGTAGATTGCAGGCAAACATGGCCATACGGCTACAATAGTTTGCTATTGAACATCTATGAGCAGTAACAACCTAAGTTCTTGCAGACTAGTATGGTACGTGTGACACTATTTCTCAAATAAACTGAACAGGCATAGTCAATAGTCATTAATTGTACTAACACACAGCCTATTTGTGTTACACTTATTCCACTGTTAACTACATGCATTGTTGTTATTCTAACCAGCACATAATTCCCCTCTGAAAACTGGCTGTGGAGTGACTGTCTTAGGACCAAACATCCATCCTTTATATATCCTCACAATAATAGCCACTGAAACTATGCACTGTTTGATGTTAAAGTTAAAGAAATTACAATTAAAACATAACTCATTCAGTTAACTGAATACATTGAAAAATTCCTCCTTTTCTTTTTAGTGTTCCTTCTAATACAAAGGTTATGCCAAATTATTTGTTTAAATAATGAAATTAGCAGATACAGTTATGCAAACAATACTTTTGAAAAACCTGGTAATTATTTTAGAATTAATTAAGGGCAGGGTTTACTAATATGTTTTTGATTAGAGTCAAATAAATACTTTAAGAATCCTGGTAGTCCTTCTTCCAAATGCTTATAATTAGTACACAATTTATATTTGTCTATAAGTCAAAAACAGAATCTAAGTCATGAAACAATTACTGATTTCACCCTATAATGATCGGTAGTAAAAGATATTAACTAGGAATGGTCCAAATAAATTAGAAAAATAATTACATACACAAAACTGAGCACAAAATTAGGCCTGGTGCTATATTCCTTAAGACTGGGTGCCAATCTTTCTCTTTTATTAAAATGCAGATTATACTAATGCATTTTAATGGTAATTAAGCAAAAATGAAAATAAAATGGATTTAAGGAGGCAGATGGCAAAACAAGAGAGGATGTAAAGAGATCCCAGCTTGCTTCATCACAATGGGTAGAATGAGTAGGTTTTTTTTTTTTTTTTGGGGGGGGGGGGGGGGGGGGATAAATCCAGACAACAGGTTCCCTTGCCTAAAGAGTGTCTCCAGCAGTTTAAAAAATTCGGGAACAATCACTCATAAAATAGATTCTAACACACCAAATGACACACATGCTACATGTCATAAAGAAAAAGAAACCATTGGAAAAAGTAACATGTAACATATATTATCGCTATACGAAAGAACAGACTCTTATTGTAAGACTTCTTTAAAGGGCACAGAATCATACATTTATGTCAGAAAGGAACACACTGCAAATAAAGACATGACCTTAGTACAGTATGTGAAGACAAGCAATTTGAACTATCGGGTATTGAATTAACAGGACTTGATATTGCGAAGAAATTAATCATTTTGTGTGTGTATCAAGCTCCCAGTGATATTGCGGACACATTTTTCACTAAATTAACAGAATTTCTAGATAAAGTCTCAAGTACAAATGTCCACATAATTTTGTGTGACAATGTAAATGTCAAACAGAAAAATAGCTGAGATGAAACCAGTAGATGTTAAAGTAAGAACAAGCATGCCTTACAGAACATAGTGTTCTGTATAGCAATATGCAAGGTACAGGTTGTGCATAGCACTGAACACATTGATTGGACAAAAGTAATACAACATAAAGAATAGTCTGATCACTTAAATAATCCTGTTTCTGTGGCAGATCACCACTGCACACCAGCAGGCTGACCCAGGTGGCTTCTATAAGAGGACCTGTGAATTGTATGGACACATGCTCACTGAATTCACACAGGTCATGGGTGAAGTACATTACTCCTCCCTTCCATGGGGTGGGAAAACCACATATATACAAATGTAAAAAGCACTAGGCACAGAAAAGTACATGGTATTGGAAAATGCATGATACCAAAAGAGCACTAGTACCAAAAGAGCATTGGTACGAAAAAAGTACTGTTACCAAAAAAGCACTGGTGCTGTGAAAAAAAAGCACTGATCTTGCAAGGCACTGAGATTTTAAGTCACGGAAAACATCAGTGATGGTGCTAACGTCCATTTCATCACTCGAAGAGGGCGGCTGCTGCTGCAGCATATGGTGGGCAGGCACCAGCGTGTAGGGGAATACATGACAAGAGGACAGGTTGGCATGCCTTACACCCCACCCCCTCCCCATCATGAGAGGCTGCAGAGCAGGACCAGGGATGGCATCTCCATATAGTGACAGTCTTGCTGAGATCAGTGGTTGGCGCCAGAGGCATCAGTGGGGAGGGGGGGGGGGGGGTCAGAAATGGCAGCCACACAGGACTCAGGAATGGCAGCAGTGGGGAGCTGCACCAGTGATGGCAGTCAAAGAGTGGGGGTGGAGGCAGAAATCCCAGACAGCAATTTGCCAGGCAGGGACCCCCTCTGTGGTGCAAATTGCACTGTCTGTCATCTGTGAGACAGGAACAGACAACATTGGCAGATAGGGTGGGGGAGGTGGTAGGACCTCCAGAACGGGTCCCACTGAGTGTGGTCGCAGTGATGGGACATCTACACCAGCCCTGGTGATGCTCATGGATGGCTGGAACCCAGTTTGACTAGTGGTGCATCCAACTGGAACTGTTGTGGAGCTGATAATGACAGAGGACACTGCATCAGTTGCAGCAGGTGAACTAGGGGCCATGATTGGTGCACTTGTAGAATCCCCACGCGGTTCTTGTCACCTACTGGAGTGAAATGGTATGAACTCATAAAATGGCCTAAAGCAGCTTTAGGGGACCAACCAGATGCATACTTCTGCATCTGCATTTTAAATGTCTGAACCATGCATTTAGCCTCACCAGTAGATTGAAGATGAAATAGCAGAGCTGTGAGATGGTGAACACCAATAGCCTGACAAAACAATGAAAATTCTTGAGAAACAAACTGGGGACCGTTATTGGTAACAATAATATATGGAAATCCATCAGTTGCAAAAATCTTAGACAGGGCCTAAATAGAGGCAAGCACAGACATGGGTGGACAACACGCCATGAGGGGAAATGTGGAATAGGCATCCACTACAGTGAGCCAATACTGATTTAGGAAGGGCCCAGCAAAAGCGACATGTTGATGTTCCCATGGGAGCTGTGGCACAGACCAGTCAGAAAAAGATGCCTGTGGGGCCACCTATTGTTGAATACAATGAGTGAAAGTAGTGATAAGCTATGTAATGTGCCCATCTACTAGCAGCCAATACAGATGTGGAGGGCTACAGCTTTGGTCTGAGATGTCCCCCAGTGACCGACATGTGGAATCCACAGCACATTAAGGTGTAAGGAAGTGGGAACCACAACCCAGGAATGGCATCCTCCATAGCTAACAAAAGAACCCCTTCAAATGCAGAATGGTGATGCTGGAGGGAGAAGTCATTAGGCAAGGAAACCAAGGCGTGGCCCATGGGTTTTTCTGACCACACATGTTGCGCAAAAGGGAGGACCTGACTAAGTACAGGATCCTCAACGAAGGCTGATGCGATAGTGGCACTAGTGATGGGAAAACCATTGACTGCATTCTGGTTCACAATATCAAAATAGAAACAAGTTCGGATTAGGAGGCAAGCCAAGGCATCAGCACTGGCGTGTTGCGCTGTAGGCTAGTAATGGATCTGATAATGATAACAGGAGAGGAACAGAGCCTACTGCTGCAAATAATGCACTGCCTTGTCTGGCATGCCAGTCAAAGGGTTAAAAAGAGCAAACAGTGGCTTGCAATCCATGATTAAATGGAATTTAGAACTGTACAAGAAGGTGTGAGATTTCTTGAGGGTGAACACAATCGCTAAAGTCTCCTTTTCAGTCTGATAAAACCACTGCTGAGTAGGAGTAGTGGCCGCTTGAAAATTTTGCCATCAACTCATTGGGGGAGGGGGTAAATGGTATGTATCCATCAAAGACTGTGCATTAATTGTGAAACTGAAGTCTCCACAGAGACGAAGTTTACCTGTTGGCTTCTTAATGATGACCAGTGGTGTAGCCCATTCACTGGAAGAAATAGGCTAAATGACACTGAGTGACATCAAATGCTCTAATTTGGCCTCGATAAAGTTGCACAATCTGTCAGGCACCTGTCACGCCTGGAAGAAATGATGGTGGGCATACGCTTTCCTGGTAATGTGGGCCTGAAACTTGGTAGCATACCTTACCCAGGGGAAATCAGACACAAAATCTCAGAGCAGAGGGATTCCAGTTATTGATCTGACACTAAATTTCCCTCATCCGCAATGGAGAAACCAAAAGTGTTAAATGAATCTAACCCAAACAGGCAAACAGGTCTGCAGCACAGTAATGATCTACAACAAGAAAGGTGAGAGGGCGAACAACAGATTTGGAAGAGAAAGGAGTGGAGAACTGACCTAGGATTGGAAACTGTTGTTTATTGTAGCTAACCACCTTCAGTGAAAACTGTGTGAGGGAAGGGGTAGCCAAGTCCATGTTCATGTGTGCATTTACTAAAATAACTGCAGCTCCTGTGTCCACTTGCATTGTTAGTGGTTTGTTAAATACATGCAAGTCAGTAAACAATTGTTCAGGGAAACAGTCATTGTAGAGATACAGTTTATGTCCATTGGTACTGTTGTGTTTGCCATTCTCGAAGAGGAGCTGCTCACAAATGCTGTGTGGCCTCTCTTTCAACACTTGTTGCAACCAACCCAATGCTTAGGGCATACAGCATGCTTGTGTTGGACAAAGCAGTATGAGCAAGATGGAAGGGGGCAACACGGCTGCTACTGTGATGCAGGCTGTTCCTACTGTGGCTGTAACCAACGCAGCCCCATGCGATGCTGGGTTGAAGGTTGTACTGCTGCAATGGCTTCCCTGTCCTCCTGAATGCTTGCAGCATATCCAACACGGATTAACTCAGCAACTTCTGATACCTCCCCCTATGCAGCTGTCTGATTGCTTGCGACCTTTGAAAGGACTGTGGTAGGTTGAACACATCTGTAAGTGTACAATTCTCACATTGAAATGCATTTTCAAGGACTTCTCTGTCTGCTGCCAAATGAGTAATAATGTCATGCACCATGTGATCAGTGCAGGATTCGTCATGGGTACTACTGAAAAATTTACAATGACAACTTAATCCGTGTAATTCTGCAGCCCACGCTCTGTAAGATTGGTTTGGGCGTTTCTGGCAATGCTAAAATTCTACACGCTTTGCAATGACTTGCATTCTATGACAGTAATAGGTTGAAAGAAGCTTGTACATTTCATCAAATGATAAGCTGGCCAGTTCTTGCAAAGACGCAAGTTTGCACAACAACTGATATATGGGTGACGAAAGCCAGGAAAGAAAGAAAGTCATACTCAGGTTTACATCGTCCATGTGAAAAAACTGGAAATGTTGGCATAACTGTGTCTCATAGGAGCCCCAGTCTTCAGCCGATTCATCATATGCCACAAATGGTGATGGCTGCACTGAAGGGAAAGTAACCTATCATGAACATGCAGATACCATTTGACTGAGATCCTGCTGTTATTCCATAAAAGATTGCTGCTGGGCAGTGTGACATTGGGGTATATCTTCCACCAAGATGTTTGTCGCATGACTTAGCACTGACACTAACACGTGGAAAACTGTAATCCTCACTTGTTACCAAGTTTGTTATAGCAAAAACAAACATGACTTATGGAACATAATGTTTTATAGAGCACCATGTAAGGTACAGATTTTGCGAACACATTGACTGGACAACAATAATACAGTGTAAAAAATAGGCTGAGCACTCATTTGTGACCTCTTAAATGATGCAGTTTAGTTGGCGGCTCACCAGAGCACATTAGGGGCCTACCCGTATGGCCCCTATAAGCGTTCATGTCAACTGTACGTATATGCGGTCTCTGAAATCACATGTTATGAGTCAAGGTACATGAGTAGCATCCTCATAAATACCCTTCAGAGTTTTGGTATGTCTGTGCTGGTCAATAGTGCAACAAGTGTTACTACAATGACTGCACCAGTAACTGAGTATGTGGCCACAAATAAGGACAGCAAAAAGTGTGATGTAGCTGTAAAATATATTGGACTATCAGAACATTTCTGCCAAATAACGACAGTAAAATTGGGTATGGAATAATTCCTTAAATTGCAAGCCTACAAAAGACCTTTATCAGAAATCAAAATACAAGATTTTTCAAAAGAACTTTCCGATCAAAGTGGGGATGAAGTGTACAGAGAAAGTAACATAAATGTGAAATTCTCTAAATTCTCTTTTAAAATGAACTTTAAAAAGACATTTCCAAAAGTACTTGTACCAGAATCAATGTCTTAAAAAACAAATTGATATCAGGAGGTATTAAAAAATCTTCCTAAACTCTACACATATCTTCAGTTCAATTAAAAAGAGACATAATGAGGCGGAGTTCATAAATTTCTATCATAGGTATAAAAACAGTCATGGGAAGGTACTGCCAGTGGCAAACAAATCAGTCAGTGACCAAATAACATACAGTACAGAGGATAAAAGGAATGAAGTCTGGAGTGTCTCAAAAAAGGAAGGAGGGAGACAGAAGCAAATGTATAATAACACAGTGATAAGGGAGGGAGATATGTAATAAATGATCCAAATCGCCTCAGCAAACTTTGTAAATAAGTATTTTTCAGGTACTGCAGAGAAGTTACAGCAAAAATTTCCAAACACAAATATAACACCTGTAAATAATTATGCATTAAGTACAATGATGTTACAGTGAACCGCAGAGCACGAAGTAAGTAAAACCATGCAAAAATAAAAAATCAATAAATAAAAATAAATAAATAAAAAAATAAAAAAAATCTGTTGGCTTAGATGAAGTACAGATGAATGTACTGAAACAATTTATAGAATACACATGCTCCCTTAATGAAACATAATAAACGAATCCTTCACATCAGGGAAATTTCCAGAATATTTAAAACAGTTAAGAGCTATGCCTCTGGAAAGGTAATACAGAAGACATAGAAAATTACTGCTCAATTTAACTGCTGCCTCCATTCTCAAAAATAATAGAATCAGTTATGAAAGACATATAAATGAATTATTGAATAAATACAAGTGAATCACAGTTTGATTTACAGACTGGGAGAAGTACTGAATCATCCATAGTAGAATTCTAAAAAGTGAAACTTGATGCTGTTGATGGAGATGATTGTGTCACAGGCATATTTTTAGATCTTACTAAGGCTTTTGATACCATTGAACCCAACATTCTACTAAATAAGCTAGATACATTAGGAATGTGAGGGGTAGAAAATGACTGGTACCAGTCATATCTAGCAGACAGAATACAAAAAGTAGAGACCACACAGACCTCAAATAACTCCAAACTTTTAGTAAAAGATTTATCAGAATCAAAATATATTAATAGATTAATTACTCAGGGTAGAATTTGCGGACCATTGCTGTCCCCTAGTATACATCAATGACTTTCCTATAAGCATTGATCATGAGGAAAAACTTCTCTTTGCTGATGGCAGCAATATTATAGTCACTGAGAAAACAAGAAAATGTCTCACAGAGGAAGCAGATAAAACCCTCAAGGAAGTTTATGACTGGTTTATGAGTAATAAAATACCATTGAACATAAATAAAACAAATGCCATGAATTTCAGTTTGAGGAGGGAAAATAATACTGCTATATTAAATGTAAATGGCATCTCTATAGTATAGATTGTGGAATAAATGCAAAATTTCTATGAATGAATATTGATTCGCAGTTGGCATGGTGATACTTGCAAAGAGAATGTCATCAGCATGTTATGCCCTTAAAGTCCTGTCATCAGCATGTATCAGTCATTGTCTGTTAGTTACATACTATTCATATGTCCACTCAATTATTAACTATGGCATCCTTTTCAGGGGGACAAATGCTCAAATGCTCAAAATATGAACACAATTTTTAAACTGCACAAAAGGTGCATAAGAATAATAACTAAAAATAGTAGTCTAAATCATTGTAAAGATCTGTTCAAAGTACTGGGATTTTAACTATCTCATGTGAATACATTAATCAATCAACTGTACACATCGAAAATAACATTGATAATTACGTTGCAGGCAGCTCTTTTCATTGACATGGAACACGATGAACTCACATCTACCATCAAAGAATTAACATAAAACTCAAGACAGAACCAAGGAATAAAACTGACAGTAAACTACCAAAATGGATTAAAGATATTGTGAAAAAAACTTATTTAAAAGGCAATTAAAAAGAACCTTTAAGCAATACATTCTGTAGATTGAAGGATTAATTAGATAAACAGGGTAGGGATTTGGTAAAAAATGTAACATAAATAAATAATAATAATAACAGTAATAAATAATCAAACATATTACATAACACTTTCACACTGTATTTTTTTTCCTTTTCTGGAAAAACTTACTGCCAAAACTATGCAATGTATAATGCTAATACCTTATCCTCTTTCTGAGTTCAACATCTCACTGATTATAGAGGTATGCAGACCTAGTTTTTCAGGCTGGCAAAAGGGGAAGTTGAGGTGCACAAAATGGTACGGACATCAGCTGATAGCATGTGTAGTGTTATGAAACAATATGTGTACAGTGTGTGAAGTGTGTGCAGTGACAGGGAGTGAGAAATGAATGAACAGTGTAACATTACCCTTTTTCATTATTAAATAATTTATTTGTAAGCCAGTATGGTACACTACATGTAAAATGAGTGATGTAGCACTGTTTTAAAAAGAGTGGCCTTATACTTGGGTGGGTGGAGGCTCCAGTCTTCATCCAGCTGTTCTGATTTAGGTTTACCATGGTTTCCCTAAATTACTTCAGGCAAAACTGTGTGTCCCATCCTTGTGACATTAGGTCTGTAAGTCTCTTAATGCCTGCATATGTGAATCACTTTATTCCTGTTGTGCTTAAATTGTAACACCAAGATAGGCCCAACAGCCCTGTAAAAGAGATCTGTGGATTTATAAAACTACTACTACTACTTCTACAGACTTATGCCCCTAACAGTACTAAATAGTGACTTCATGGTACAATCTGGCCAAAGTAAACTAAAGTGACTAAAAATTGAGTTCTGGCATGCATTTAAAAGACAAATGATGTACATGTTGCTTTCACAACATCTAGGAAGAAGCTGAACTAACTGCCTTGAACTTGGCAAGTTTTTCCAATATTCTGGATACACTATTCTGGATACCTCTAGCATCATTTTAATTATTTTACTCACATCTGGTTTTCACATAAGTAGGAATTTAAACAAAAACTTATGTTGTTTTGTTTGTGAACACCAAAGGACTAAAATAGTGATGATATATACGAGGTCGGTTCAAGAAATTCAGGAGCTTTCTCTAAAAAATTTCTCTGTGTTTATGTTTTATGTATTGTTCATGGCTTCCTTCAAAATACTCTCCTATACAACTGATCCTCCACTGACAATGCCATTTCCACTTCTGGAAGCACTTTTTGTATGCCCCTTTCTAGATCGCACGAAGCTCTATCTGAGAACTTTCTTTTATCTCATTTATTGTTGCAGATCTTTGTCCTCATGGAGTCAGTATTGCCTCACATGGTTAACACCTACAATAATGTAGTAATTCTTTTTTGTTATGACTGTACCACCAAGGCTGGTTTCCCTAATAAAAATAGCAAAAGAATATCACAATTTGATGGATGCATAATGGTTATGATATTTGCTTATGACTGGAACACCAGATCTATAGGTTACTCTACTTATTTCCAAGCCATAGAAATTGTGTGATTGGATTTCACATGCTGGATTGCAAATGCAAATTTTCTTCTACCAATCTGCCCAGGGCACTAACCATGTTTCTTGACTTGCTATTACTGCATATCTATTTATGCTTTCTTGTCTCATTTATGTCATTCCATAACAATAGCTTTATTTTTTCTGTTAATTTAGAAATTGTAACTACTTATGAAATTAATTCAGGGGTAAAGGAGACCACTCACTGAGTACTAGAAGCTCTGAGTCATTGTTAAACATACAAAGAAGAGTAAAAACTTTGGAATATTATCCTTTTTAAGAATTTAAGGTAAAGGTTGTTATAGTTTAACAGTAATAATTAGTAGAATTTTCTGTTTTACACACAAGTCAACAACACATTTTGAGGAACATGCTTTCATTATCAGGTTGTCAAACTCAGCTCATTAAGTTAGAACATTAAAAATTACACCAACCTACCTGCATCATCCATAAAACAAAAAGAATAAAACCAAATTGGACTGTAGGTTCTCATTTACATTAAAATCATTGACTTCTGTCAGCAGCCATCCCATCTCACATCACACTATGCACTAGGCGGCATCATCCTGACTAGCTGTAGATTCCAGAAGTGTCACATTGCCACTTCTCTAGGTGTGTGGTAGTTGCTGTGAACTAACATGTCTGTCTGTTGTATTACTGTGTAAGCACATCTGTTGATTCAACCATAATGCTATTCTAATGCTTATAATTATGCATCTGCTTTAAAATAATTCTAAGAAACCATTAAGAAATCTTGTTCCATTCTCTTTCACTTGCTCCTTTGTTATGTTTGTTTCCATGAATGGCAATCTCAAATTCTTCCAGCAAGTCAAGTTTCTGTCTTTCCTTTGATATGTGCAGGGTTTCTAAGTCACCTTCTTTTGCCTTAAGACAATGGACTATTTTGTACACGCAGTTTGCTACAGCTGAATTGTATTAATTACTTACCATTAGTCTGAATGTACCTCTATGTTCCCTGTGTCTGAAAGAAAAAGTTCTTCCTGTATGTCCAATATACTTTGTATCACAGAACATGCAATGTATTTTATAAAGTAACAATCTCTGCAACTAGTTTATATCATGCTTCAAGTTCTGCCTCACCAGATTATTTATCTGGAATGCTATTTTGACACTGGTGTTGTGACTCGCTGATCTTTCAAAATGCCGCCGCGCAGTTACGCACATCCTCTACATGCGGCACTGTCTCCCAGCCATGCAGCAGCAGCGCCACCTAAGCGGCCAGCCAGCCAGCAGCCGCTAGACTTGGACTCAGTTATGAATGGCTGTTAAAGTGTACACGCGTCTTACTCTGGTTACTTGATCTGTGACTTTCATGTATTGTGTCTTCCTTGAAATATATTTGTCCAACTTGAAGTTATAACAATTGGTGACGAGGATGGGATTTTTCTTTTCCATCGTTGACCCACATGTTTCTATGGCTACTTTAGAGCAACTATTGCAAGGTCTCATAGAACAGCAAACGCTTCTCACAAATGCAATTCATGATTTCATCATAGCATCAAATGCGGGGCATTTCTCGTCGTTGTCTCTACCTACTTTTCCTCCTTACGACGAGACGGCGGAAGACTGGTCTGATTACGAAAAACGTCTTTGACAGCACTTCTTGGCTTTTCATGTTGTGGATGAACAAATATGTAAGTCTCTGTTCCTTTCATTGATTTCACTTCAAATGTATCAGTTGTTGTCGCAATTGGCTCCGTCGAAAGATTCTGCATCTTTCTCCTTTGCTGAAATGTGCTCACTTCTGTCCGTCTATTTTCAAAAGCAAACACATGTGTTAGCCTCTCGTGTTGCCTTTTATAGTTGTCAAAAACAACCGAATCAATCCTGTTGCATTTGGGCTGCTGAACTTCACAACGTCAGTAGAAAGTGTCGATTTGTTACTGAAGTTCACAAAGAATCCTATGCTGATTCCATGGTACGGGATGCTATTATCCGATTGGCACCTGACAAAGAAGTTAGGCAATATGCCCTTCAGTTGGCAAATCCGACTCTAGATGAAGTCCTATCCATCGCTCAGTCTTTTGAAATTTCTCGCTCCGCTGGAGCGCAAATAGAGGCATGGGGCAACATTGCGGAAATACAACCTCTGTGCGATGTTGACGAAGCATGTGGTGTGTCCCCGCTGGCTGACGTGGCCACAGTACTCTCCCAAGTGCAGCCTCGGCCTAACCATAAACGAACCTCTAAGAAACTGCAGCAAAACCCACAGCAACTTCCTTCATGTCCGCAATGTTTTATGAAACATTCATGAGAAGATTGTCCACAATGTTGGGCTGTGTGTCACAAATGCAAAAAAAAAGGGTCATGTGTCATCCGTTTGCAAATCTGACCACATACATGATGTTCATGAACATGACGCTGATCCAAATACTTGGTCGAGATGTTCGCATGCAGGTGGATACTGGTTCTGCTGCCACTATCATCAATTCTCAGACGTATTTTCAGCTGGGTTCTCCAATCCTGTCACCTGTCACTAGGCAATTACGGACTTACAATAAACAGTAGATTTCTCTCTTGGGACAATTTGATGCTGAGGTATCTTACAAATCTGTCATTTGCACTGTTCCCATATTTGTGGTCGACGATAGTAACGTGGAGAATCTTTTTGGTTTTGATGCCTTTCGTGTTTTTGAGTTCTCCATAGATGACTCTGTCAATATCGTCTCTGATGCTATTCCTTATGTTCAATTGGATTCCTTGTTGATGACTTTTCCGTCCCTTTTTTCTCCTGGGTTAGGCCATGCCAACGACTTTGAAGTTCATATCCCGCTCAAACCCACTGCTCGGCCTAAGTTTTTTCGGACTCAGCCCATTCCTGTGGCCCTTCGTGATCAGGCCAAATGGGAGCTGGATCGTCCCACTGCTTCAGGGGTCTTTGCTTCCTGTCACTTCCAGTGAGTGGTCCTCTCCTGTCATTGTCATTGCTAAGCCAAATGGTGATATTCATCTCTGTGGCGATTTCAATGCCACTGTAAATGCTCAATACCTTATCGACACTTACCCTATGCCTCGACCTGAAGAATTGTTCAGTAAACTTGCTGGAGGCCAGTATTTTTCTAAACTTGACCTGTCAGAAGCTTATCATCAACTTACTCTCGACGCTGCTTCCTGGCCGTTTCTGGTCCTTAACACGCCTTTTGGCCTCTATCAATACCAACGATTGCCATTTGGAGTTGCCAGCACCCCTGCTCTCTTCCAGCGATTGTAGGAACAATTATTGCTCACTGTCGCTGGGTGTATAAATTACCACGACGGCATTGTTGTCACTGGCTCCAACAGAGATGAATATCTTCAAAATCTCTGCATACTTTTTCATGTCTTACAGACTGCTGGTCTTAAATGTAATCTTCAGAAATCAAAATTTTTTCAGGCATCTATCATGTACTTGGGGTTTCAACTCTCTTGGGATGGTATTTGTCTGCTTCAGCAAACTGTTACTGCGATCGATGCCCTTCCTCACCCTAAATCTGTTAAGGGACTACAGGCCTTCTTGGGGGAAAATAGCATACTATCACAAGTTTTTACCATCTGCTGCTTCGGTGGCTCAGCCGTTGCATCACCTGTTGCATAAAAACGTGCCTATTCACTGGTCTGCATCATGCAACGCGGCTTTCCAGAAATTGAAGACTATGCTGGCTCTGAGCACTATGGGACTCAACATCTGAGGTCATCAGTCCCCTAGAACTTAGAACTACTTAAACCTAACTAACCTAAGGACATCACACACATCCATGCCCGAGGAAGGATTCGAACCTGCGACCGTAGCAGTCACGTGGTTCCGGACTGAAGTGCCTAGGACCGCATGGCAACTATGCTGAAACAGGCCCTGTGTCTGGCTACTTATCTCCCTGGCCAACATCTTGTTCTTGCCACAGACGCCTCTCAATACGGGGTCGGTGCAGTCCTTGCACACCGTTTTTCTGATGGTTCTGAACGACCCATTGATTATGCCTCTGAAACGCTCATGGATGCCCTGCAAAAGTATTCTCAAATTGAAAACGAAGCCTTGGCCATTATTTATGTTCTTCATAAGTGTGGTGTTTTTCTCTATGGATCCAAATTTCATCTTGTTACGGATACAAATCATTTGTTTCCTTGTTTCATCCATCAACGTCACTTCCCGACAAGGCTGCATACTGCCACCCACGTTGGGCTCTTTACTTGTTTCGTTTCAATTATGAGATTCATTTCCAGCCGACAGCTCAACATGTGAATGCTGATGCACTGTCTCGCCTTCCCATAGGTCCTGATTTGGCATTCGATAGGGACAAACTTTTGTGTTTCCACCTGGATGTTGCCAAGAAGTTGGTTGTGGAAGGGTTCCCCATCACCGGGGATGGGCTGGCGGCTGCTATGGGTTCTGACCCTACCCTCTCCGTTGTTTTACACTGTATTCAGAAGGGTTGGCCAGATCGTCCGTCCACTAAGACTTCTCATCCGTTGTGGAACTATTATGCTTTGCGTTACTGCCTCATGGCTATGGATGGTGTTATCCTCCTTTCCACTGAAAATGATTTGCCTCATGTTGTGGTACCTATGTCTTTGCTTGCTTCGGTCTTGCGCCTCCTTCACCAAGGGCACTGGGGTGTCTCTCACACTAAATCTCTGGTGCACTTCCATGTGTACTAGCCCAGCATTGACTCTGAAATCACACACATGGTCGCCGCCTGCGGCCCTTGTGCATCACAGGCCGCCACCCAAAATTATCTTTGTCACTGTGGCCTTTGCCTGAGAAGCCCTGGGAGCGTATTCATGCTGAGTTCGCAGGACCTTTTTAGGTACTTATTGGCTTCTCATTATTGACGCCTACTCTAACCTTTCCTTTCATTGTCCGTTTCACGTCGCTTACCACTGCAGCAACCACCAATGCTACAGCTTACATTTTCTCTTTGGAAGGCCTTCCCTCTACTCTTGTTACTGATAATGGTCCACAATTTGCCTCTTCTGATTTTGCGGATTTTTGTGCCCCTCACGGCGTCATGCATGTCACAGCCCCTCCGTTCCATACACAGTCAAACGATGAGGCTCAACGACTGGTCTTCACATTTAAGGCTCAGATGAGGAAACTCCTGGCTTCTTCTGCTGATGATGCACTTCTCCAATTTCTAGCTTCTTACCGTTTCACCCCCATTGGCGACCACAGCCCGGCTGAACTCTTACGTGGTTGACAGCCCCACATGCTACTTCATCTCCTGCGGCCTTCCACCTCACAGCTGTGGATACCTTCGCTTGGCCAGCTCACCGCCGGTGACGTTGTATGCGTACGGGGATATGGCAGGCAGCCAAAATGGAGTCCTGGCCGCATCTTACAACACTGTGGCCAACGCCTGTATGAAATCCAGACGGACACAGGTGTTGCAGTGCGTCATTCGCACCAGCTTCGGCCTCGTGTGCCGGCAACGCCTGTTCCAGATGCTGCTACACCACTTTGGCTCTACATGACACTTGGGATACTGGAATCTCTCATTACTCGCAATGCAGTTCTCTCACCATCATATCAGTGCCAGCACAAGCAGTGACGCCACCAGGAGACGTGCCCATGCAGGAACCAGATGACCATCATCTGTCAGAGCAACTCTACTGCCTCCTTCTCCTACAGATGCGGACACATCACCCATGTCTCCTGTTATAACAACCAGACTAGTTGCAATGGGCAGATTGGTGCATGGGGCCCCAGCAGCTTCGACCCCCACGTCTCCTGTCATCTTGACGCATTATCATCGGGGACACTTCTGTCTGTATGGAAAGCCACCTCCTCGAGACTTTACGGCCAGTCAAACAACACCTATGGACATTAGCAATCTACAGGCCACCTCCATCAAGACCTGCACAAAAAATTCAAAGGGGAGAAAAGTGTTGTGACTCGCCGATCTTTCAAAGTGCCACCGCGCAGTTATGCGGGTCTTCTACATGCGGCGCTGTCTGCCAGCCATGCAGCAGCAGCGCCACCTAAACGGCCAGCCAGCCTGCGGCCACTAGACTTGGACTCAGTTATGATTTTACTGCTAAAGTGTACACATGTCTTACTCTGTTTATTTGATCTGTGACTTTCATGTAGTGCATCTTCCTTGAAATATATTTGTCCAACTTGAAGTTATAACAACTGGGATGTTTAAAAATGTACCAATCTTTTGTGAGATTGTTTCATAGTGCTGCATAGTGACCACATTTGTTTCTTCTTTGTTTAGTTTATTCATAATACTCTTACTAATTTTGCACACCAATTTATTTACAGTACCTACTTCATAATAGTTGTTGACTGCTAACTTCTTAACAATGTTTAATCTCATCTTTTTATTCTTTCTGGCCATTGGGACATTGATTGCCCTATGTACTAAGCTACAACTAAACATCATTAACCCTTTAACTATGGTTGAATTCTGTGAAAGTCCACTGTAATCAGGCCCTGCATACAATGGACTGCTGTAGAAGTCAGCTGGGAAACAAATGTTCCCTCTGGTGGACTGCTGTAGCAGTCCAGCCTACTCTGCGTGTTTACTATTCTGCTAAGTTAAATCGCTATTGAAAGCAAAGCTTTGGTGCTATCTAGTGTGCATACTGGAACATTCAGTGGCATTAATTGTCACTACATGTCACGTGAATTCACTTTGCATTGTGTTACCAGCAAAGTATTTTGGGCATTCAGTTAGCAGTATGGTCTGAGTGGAGACACTTTTTTGCAATATGTACAATCTGTATTACTTCTTTTCTTGGCTGTAAGTGTTTCACTTTGTCATAGGGTTTTAGTTTGAATGTGAGCAAACTTTTTTACTCAGCCAAAGAAGCCTTGAAGTTACTTTTAGACAGTGATTTTGAGGTCAGTAGTGAAAGTGAATTCAACAGTGAATCAACACCATGGCCAAGTGCTTTGGCACAACAGTCACCTTCTGCAGGCCATTCAGTGACTTTACTGGCATCTTTAGGTACATCGCTGTATCCTGGCCTTTCAACAGTACCAGACTCAGGAATATCTGATGACTCATCAGAAGATGAGGAAAACAATGAGAAAGGAACCACACCTTTACACATAAAACACCATGAAAAAATTAATTTTTTTTCCACAGATTCTTGACTGAAAAGTGTGGTTGATACAAGAAGTTTTTTTTATCTTTTTTTCTTTGTTTGTAAGTGAAGATATTGTGGCTCATACTTGTAATGAAACAAATAGATATTTTTCTCAACTTTCTGAATATCTGACAGACAGGACAGAGAAAGAGTGCACAGATGTGACACAAAATGAATTCTTTATTTTTGTAGCTATATCTCAAATTATGACAGGAGTAAAAAATTGTCTTTATTGGAGTACTGGTTAAAACATCCACTTTTGGAAACTCCAATTTTTCTACTACTTCTTTTGTGAGATAGGTATTTGTCTACACTACAATTTTTACACTCCAATGATAATATTGTGAATAAAACAAACTACTTGTTCAAACATTGTCATATTTTGGATCACTTTCATATTGTTTTCAAAAAGCATTTACATCCGTTTGAAAAATTCTGCATCAATGAATCACTCCTTTTGTTCAATGGGAGACTAAAAAGAAGACAGCGTATTCCAGCAAAGTGAAACTGTTTCAGAACAAAAATTATTTTGATTTATGATGTTCAAGCAAATTATATTTTGGACTTCACTATTTATTGCAGAAGTGACACAGATGTCACAAAACACAATCTCAGGGTCTCTGGAGATGTCATCGTATCTCAAATTGAGCAATATTTACAGAAGGGGCATACGTAGTTTCATGATAATTGGTACACAAGCCCAGCACTCTTCTGTTGGTGGTATGAGTGGGCAACTAATGCATATGGTACAGTATGGCCCAAAAGAAAAGACGTACCCAGAATGGCAGAGAAACTGCAAAAGGGAAAACTAATATTCAGGTGTTTCAGAGCTATTGTTGGCAATGAAATGGTGAGATGAAGGGATGTCTAAATGCTGTCTACTTTTCATTTAGCAGACATGCAAGAGACATCTCAGAAGGATTACACAACAGGTGGAAATTGTATAAACCTTCTTCTGTAGATGATTATAAGAAGTCAACAGGAACCATATCAGAGCAATATGATCATGAAAACCATGGAAAGTATCAGGACGCACACCATATGGTACCGAAAATTTTTCTTCCACCTAATAGCCATGACATTGTTCAACACATTTTGCCTGAACAAACTGTCATCTGCCCTAAGTTGCTGTACATGAATTTCCAGCTGGGCTTGATTTAGGAAATACTGGAAAAATACAAGGTCAGCAAGAGGAATCCAAGTGGGGGTGGTAGCAAAATTGACATCCTACAAAGGCTGACAGCTAGACTTCATCTTCCTGGTCAACTGCCAAAGTATGCAACATGTGCTGTTTGTAAGAAAAAAATACAACAAATGAAAGCAGACAAGAGTTTTCTGTAAAGCCCGCAGGCAGACGCTACGTGAATTTCCCTGTTTTGCTGTGTATGTAAAAGTGAAAAATATATTCCCTGGTGCTGATACATAAGTGGATGTCATGTGTCTAAATATTATTCATGTATTTTTGTATGAAACCCAAGCATAAGCTGCAGACCCTGTATTTATTTCTGTGTTCTCAAATCACATGTAATTATGTGAACAATGTGTGTAAAATTATTGCACAAACTTTTGTTTCTACCATGCTGATTCATGACTAGTGTATATAATGTACCTATTTTTTTTTAAATGGAAACAAAAAGAAAATAATGTTCATTTCTGCAAGTGACGAGATATCTTATGCAGCATTTTGTACAATGTGAAAAATGTGTTACCTGATGCTGATAATGAAGCATGTGTATTATGTAATGCAATTGTTGAGGGTTTTCAAATAGAAAGCATGAAAGTAAGCACAACAGTTGTGTTTATTTCCACAATGTGATTGGTTTCAAAACAGATCTTTCAACTGTACCAATGTGGACTGAAAAGAAAATAAAACTTTGCATGCTATTATAAATGACTGATAAGGATGGTGAACATAAAATGTAATATAAGTATAAAATTTCATCAACATAAAATACCAAACAACTAGCAAGCAGTTAATATTTCAGTGATTGTGGTGGTCATAACAGGCAAAATCAAACTGGGCTGTATGCAGCTGCAAACTGGTCATTCAGGGGGACCAAGTGGCCAGCTGTGCCTCCCATGCCCATCGTTAAAGGATTAAAATATGACAGTAAACTATGATTAAGATGTTGATACTGTTAATAAATTCCTGCACAAAAATAATAAGAGTAGTATTAATAAACTACACAAAGAAAAAATAAAATTGGTCACTATGCCAGACTATACAATGGTCTTACAAAAGATCATGAACATTTTTAAACCTCATGATCTCAAAATACCATTGCAGACAAATAATCTTGTGTGATACAACTTAACTGACTGCTTGTCCTGTGATGTGAAGTACATTGGACACGCAGGAAGAACATTTTTGATAATATACAAGTAACATAAAGATGCATGTAGACTAACTGTAAGTAACTACTACAAGTCAGCTGTTGCAAACCATGTGTACAAAACAGGCCATCCCCTTAAGGAAATAGAAGATGATCTAGAAATTCTACATATATTAAAGAAAAGATAAAAAGAATTAGAGATTGCCATTCATGGAAAAAAAAAAACGATGACATTGTTCTTAAGATGTATGTGGAATGCAACAAAGTAAGACTTCTTTATGGGTTCATACCATTATTTTAAAGAAAACACACTGTTTGCATAGTTATAAATTTTCAGTACTCCTTTGATGAAATAACTAGAGGATGATGAGTGAAGATGATAAAATGTTAGCAGCGTCTTTGGAAATGAGGAAAAGTAGGTGAACAACAGAATACCATTATGATTAAGTCAACAGCTGTGTGTATGCAGTATTACCGTATACATGTCAATACACAACAGTTACCAGATACCAAGAGAAGTGTCGCTTGACACTTTTGGAGACCGCAGCAAAACTGGAGGACATGACCTGGTGCATGGCATGGTGTCAGATGGGATGACTACTAGAAGTCAAACTCAATGTAAGATGGGGATTCACAGTCCAGTGTGGTTTTATTTCATGAATTCCACAAACGTATTGGTATAATTTTTAGTGTTTTAACTGCACGAGCTGAGTATGACAGCTTTATGTGAAAGCATTGTCTCTCGAAATACATAGTTGAGTTGTGTGTAGGACATAAAATGACTGAATGCTATCAGTTATTACAGTTAATGAATCTATTGGTAGCTGTCTACAATGCTGGGACTGCAGTTTGGTAAGTGGACTGGGGTGAGGGGTTTTGGGGGGAGGGGGGGGGGGGGCATATAAAGGGAATGAGGCAGGACAAGGGTTTGAGGAGGGTCAGCTGTGGTTTGGAGAAAGACAGTAGGTGTATGGGATAGGGATGTGTGAGGGAGAGGTAGTGGGTGTATCTTGTAGGAATGCAGCATACAGGCACCACAGCCAATGAGTATGAACAGCACACAATGACAATGACATGGAGGGATGGATTGCAAGACCTGAAATTTAACAAAAGGGCAATATTAACATGGAATTTTGTAATGTGGTTGAGTAAGTCACAGTTTACCTAAAACTAAGTTTGTGTTAGAGGAATATTGGAGGGTGTATGTGAACAATGAGGAAAACATGAAATATAGTTACATACGATAGAATTAAATAATAAGCTCAACAATGATATAATAAGTAAAATCTCTTTAAAGTAATTGAAAAAAGTAATGCTTGACACCATCAAACACAATTTGTGAGGCCCTCATGTGCACACAGAATTAAAGGAAAAAGGCACAAAAGATGGCCATTGATAATAATTTCTGATTCATTGATTCCAATACATATTCTGTCAAGACATATATAGTATTTACAGTTGACAATCTGTTTATAAATTCCAACTGTTTGATAGTGAGACTGTCTTCTTATACCAAGTGTTTATAAATATTGTAGTACTTTTGAAAGCGTTTGAAAATATTTTCAACAATGATTTGGACTGCTAATTATTTATCATGGTTTTATGTCCTTTATTGTGAAATGGCTTGATGACTTCATGTTAAAGTCTGTCAAGGAAGTACCACTATAAAAAAGTTCATTGCATAAGTAATTTAATATGGAACAAAGCTTATCTGAGTAATGTTTAATTATTTTACTATTGAGTTCACTGTAACCATATGAAAATTTATTTTTAAGAGAATCTGTATCATAAATATCTCTTTTGGAGGTGTTAGGTGTAATATAGTTTCATCGGTCTTGTTCTGGAAAGCTTTTCTTGTGAATTATAGGTTATCCACTAAGGGAGTGTTCAAATCTATATCATCCACCTCTGAGAGAAAACGAGTTATTTAAAAGTGTCTGAAATTTTGGTGCTATCTTTGATCTGGTAATTATTTACCCTGAAAGATTTTCCTCATTTCATTTTTCATTGCTTCATTTGTACTACAGATTTTGTCTTGTTGCTAGAGGAGCTTATTTTTTCTCGAAGATGTATGGATACTGATGTCCTGATGACTACTTGAAAATCTTTAGTGGGTGATTGCAGATGCTGCAATGACAAATATCAAATATCTTGTGAAAATTTGTTTACAGAATTCGGAGACCTGGTTTCAGAACAGATATATGTATATTCTCCATATGTATAACTTCCATGGAGACTATCACCAAAATTTAGGTGAAGACATCACACAATGAGACTTATAAGCACTCTTTTTCTAATTGCTCCATACAGAAAAGGAATGGAAAGATGGTATGGCTGCACTGCCAGTTTTATCACTCCACTACTGGTGTGGGTAGTGTACATTCTATTATTAGATTTGCTTGCTTCAGTGTAATAGGTGTTGGTCATACACCAGGACTCTGAAGCTCAAGCTCTTGCTAAAGAACTGACTCTTGGCTCACTATAATGTAAGAGGCAGGTTAGAAAAATAATTTATAAATGAATAAACTGAAAAGATAAATCCTGTGGGATTAATAATGTTGTTGAAACAGAATATTATGCATTAATTCCAATCGCAAGTGGTGAACTTCCACAGTTACAGAGTAACAGACAGAGAACAAATGTATGAAAAGTTTTTCTTAAAAGCTCATTAATCAAGAAATTATAAAGCAAAAATTCAAAGTCCACTAGCTCATTATCTCACTATTACTCATGACACGAAAATGAAGTTCATTATCCAAAATAACCACGGCAAGAACCAGCAAACAAGTCCATTACATGTGAGTCTCAACAAAATTAATTAAAGAATGTGATTATGAGTTAAGTAACATATTAAGCTATCTGTGTAACCAGTCATCTATCAGTGGAATATTTCCTGAGTGGTTGACATATGCTGAAGTTAAGCCATTTTTTAAGAAGGGAGATAAAGAAGCAGTGTCAAATTTCTGTCCAATTTCACTTTTGGCAGCATTCTCAAAAATTTTAGAAAAGGTAATGTGCAATCTGCTTTGTAACCATCTTATCACAAATAGCATACCGTCAAAGTTGCAGTTCAGATTTATAAAGGGTTCTGATATTGAGAAGGCTACCTACACTTGTAGTGAAAATGTACTTAATTCATTAGACAAAAAAATTGCAGGCAGTTGGTATATTTTGTGATCTGTCATTGGCATTTGACTGTGTAAATCATAATATCCTTTTAAGTAAATTAGAATATTATGGTGTAACAGGGAATGCTGCAAAATTGTTCAAATCTTATACCTGAGGCAGGAAACAAAGGGTGTTATTAGGAAAGAGACATGTATTAAGCTATAAGGCATCATCCAACTGGGAACTAATTACATGTGAGGTCCCACAAGGTTCCATCTTAGGTTCTTTACTTTTTCTTGTGTATATCAATAATCTTTCGTCAGTAACATTACCAGAGGCCCAGTTTGTTTTCTTTGCTGATGATACAAACATTGCAATAAATAGCAAATCAAGTTTACTCTTAGAAATATCTGCTAATAATATTTGTGGACATTAATCACTGGTTCCTAGCCAATTCTTTGTCACTAAACGTTGGAAAACATATTACATGCAGTTCAGAACTTGTAAGGGGTGCCCCATGAGTATATGCCTAGCATATGATGTATTGTATTGTATTGTATTGTACTGTATGTTAACCGGGGGCCTAGAAACAGCAGAGAGGCTCCATCCCTGCAGGAGCAGCAGTAGTCCACAACCCCATGATGACTACCACAGTCCACCTCACCCCTTCGTCACCCCACACCGAACCACTCTTTCAGGGTTGTAGTATAGCTGAGGAGCAATAAGGGGAATCAGCCTGCATTCACCAAGGCAGATGGAAAACTGCCTAAAAGCCATCCACAGACTGGCTGGTTCACCGGACCTCGGCACAAGTCCGCCAGGCAGATTTGTATCAGGAACCAGGTGCTCCTGTCTGGAAAGCCGTGCATTAGACTGCACAGCTAACCAGATGGGCTTAGCATACGATAACAAGCAGATATAAGAAGTGGATAGTGTTAAATTCTTGGGTTTACAGATTGATAATAAATTCCACTGGGAGGAGCACACCACAGAACTGCTGAAGTGTGTAAACAAATCTCTATTTGCAATGCAAATTCTGTCAGACATAGGGGATATAAAAATGAAAAAGCTGGCATACTATGCTTACTTTCACTCCATAATGTCATATGGGATTATTTTTTGGGGTGATTCATCAACCCAAGGTAAAGTTTTCTGGGCACAAAAATGTGCAATAAGAGCTGTATGTGGTGTGAACTCAAGAATATCCTGCAGAGGCTTGTTTAGGGAACTAGGGATACTAACTACTGCTTCTCAATATATTTATTCCTTAATGAAATTTGCCATTAAAAATATTCACTTTTCAAACCAACAGCTCAGTTCATGTAATCAACACTAGGAATAAGAATAATCTTCACAAGGATTTAAATTCACTTAGTCTTGTACAAAAATATATGAATTATTAAGGAACACACATTTTCAATAACTTGCCAGCAGCCATAAAAAGCTTAACAACCAATGAAATTCAGTTTAAGAGACACCTAAAGGATTTATTGGTGGCCAACTCCTTCTACTCCATTGATGAATTTCCCAGTAGAACCAACAGATTTTGTGTGTGTGTGTGTGTGTGTGTGTGTATGTGTGTGTGTATGTGTGTGTGTGTGTGTGTGTGTGTGTGTGTGGTGTGTGTGGACAATCTAACTTCTGCACCATTTCAGTGCACTAATGTTTTCATAGTAAATAAATGTTGTAGTACTTATATGTTTATTACCTTATAAATAAAAAAATTCTTAATTGTAAATTCAGTGCATTAATGTGATCTTAGTAAATGAGTGTTGTAAAATAGTCCTTTCATATGGTGTTTACTGAAAAAAAAGGATGATCATTCCACTTGGAACCTCTGGAAGGTACATTAGCTTATTTGTTTTAGTTGTAAATATCTGCTGTCATGTATAACTGTTTTCCACACGTTCTACATCCTGAAGGACCTCCTCACTACAGATAAATTGATATGAAAGTAAATCTATATAAAACATTCAGGAGCTGACTGTCTTCACTGCTGCTGTGGTAACCTCTTTATAGCCAGAAGATTGCTTCTGATTGGTTAGTGATTACGTACTGCTGTCTCAGACAGTGTCACTGTGTGTGCCGGTGGCACCACTGCTTCCGTTTGAACTTAAACCTTGGAAGGAACGTCTCTGCTGCTTCTCTGCATCAAGCGCTCATTTCCACGCACAGCTCAGATGGTATCCGCTATCGCGGTTAAAGTTCTTTTGGCTCATTCATATTTCAACAGCCTCCTTTGACTGGGAGTTGGTCAATATGACGATGGCTGCTCATCAAAGAGCTCATCTTAGCAATACATTGGCTAGACAAGTAAAGAAATTTGAGCATCTTGCAGCTGTGCAAAGATCAGAGTCATCGTACAAAACAGCACTCACTGTCGTCAACCTGTCGGGCAAGAACTTGGACAAAGGATCCATCTCGGCCCTTAATAAAGGTTTGAATTTTGCTCGTACACCACATACTAGACCCATCGTGGATCTTATCAGCGGAGTAGAACAGGCTGTTGGCATCTTGACAGGACAATGCCGATGAAGTGAGACTTGTCACCAGTTGCTTTTTGGCCTCAGCTAAGCCTCCCAGATCTAATATCAGTAGAGAGGAGAGGGAGGGGCTCCGTTTACTTCAGAAGGATGAAGATCTTGTCATATTACCAGCTGACAAAGGAAATGCCACTGTGGTTCTTAATACTACTGAATATCATAGAAAAATGACATCACTGTTGGAGGACAGTATGTATAAATTTCTTAAATGGGACCCAACTTTGACGTACAGTAAAAAAACCATGAAGTTACTGAAGAATTCCGTGCTGCCAGACGATGTTCCAAAAAATCTCAGAGTCCGAGCTCCTAGACCGCCCAGGTTGTACGGACTACCGAAGATCTGCGAGGATAATGTTCCCATGGGACCTATTGTCAATGCAATTGGTTCTAATACTTATAAGCTGGCCAAATACCTAATAAAGTTGATGACTTCTATAGTCAACTGATGTCAAAATCACATCAAAAACTCCCAGATGTTCATTGAGAAAATCAAAGAGATTAGAGTTGGTCCAAATGACATTGTAGTCAGCCTGGATGTGGTATCGCTGTTCGCAAAAGTTCCTGTGGATGATACTTTGAAAATGCTGGTGGATCTTTTTCCTCCTGAAACTATAAAGTTGTTCCAGCATGTAATGACAACCACCTACTACTTGTATGGTAATAAATTTTATGAAATGACAGACGGTATGGCGATGGGCTCTCCATTGTCTCCACCACTGGCTACCTTTTTTATGGAGAATTTTGAAGAATGTGCATTAACTTTGGCTCCCCTCCATCCATTCTTATTTTATCGTTACTTTGACGATACATTTATGATCTGGCCACATGGCGCAGAAGCTCTCGAACAATTTATGGAACACATGAACAGCATACATTCGAGCATCCAGTTCACTGTCGAGATGGAGAAGGAAGGGAGACTGCCTTTCTTAGACATTTTAGTACAACGACAGGTGGACGGGTGTCTTGGCCACTCTGTATACCATAAGCCAACACATACCAATTTATACTTGAATGCACAGAGTTTCCATTATTCTCCTCAGAAGAGAGCCGTTTTGAACACATTGGTATATAGAGCCAAAACTGTTCCTGACAAGGACCACTATAGGTCCGACAATAACCACCTGAAGAACGTGTTCCAAACGAATGGCTATGGTGCACGCGATATAAAGGCAATGTTCTCCAAAAGAAGGAAACGTGAAAAGTGGATGAAGTTCATGAATGATTGCTTTCACATGACATAATTTTCTCAGAGTGAGGTGATGGGCCTTATGGTGCATTGGGGGTTACTCTGTTGTGTTAATCTTGTGGCAATGTCATTCATAATCATAGCTACTATAGCATCGTGCACATGGACTGGAGGAAAACTACTGTTGAATTGCAGGGGGGGGGGGGGATGCACTGTGATGACATACTGGGGAGGTGTAATGTCACTAATATTAGTGTTCTGTCATTGTTGTAGTCGCTGAGCTGCCACAGGTGTCATTGCAGTTGCTGCTGGCATGATGTGTGCGCATGTCAGCTGTGTGATGGTGGGGTGACAGAACATGTGATGAGCATATGACAGTTTCTGCGATGCAGCATTGATTAATCTTCAGAGCTTGATGTCGTGAGAGTGGAGAGTGGCGCTAGCAGAGCTCTCGACCATAGGCTCATCCAAGGAGGAGGCAAGTCAAGCCTTCAACGTAGAGCACTCTGAGAGAGTATGAAGCAATGGGTCCTACGAACTTGCAGTGGCAGAGCCAATGTGGCCAAATGTGTCTGGTATATGTGAGCCAATTGATAGATGCTGTTTGAACATCTGGAGATACGCCAAAGAGTCTCAGAAAGTCCATATCAGGCACCAGTTCATTAATATTGGTGACATGAAATGTTCACATAAATTTCAGGTCCAGCAATTTGGGGCATATGGTTATATACAATAATTCCAATATGACATATTCCTGTTTTGCATAAGTCTGTATGTACTGTGTTTACATGTAGGTTAAGCTTCTGCCTAGCTTCATAATA